>NW_022196904.1:110415398-110432786 GCF_008632895.1 Mastomys coucha
AGAGAGAGAGAGAGCAATAGTCTTAGGGACACATCTCAGTCAATGTAATGAGCCTTCACCAAGCGGAGTGGAGACAGCCGTAGCTTCTCTTACACCACTTAGATGAGGTGGAGTAACAACAAGGTGGAAGTAAAATAACCAGGCAAAAATAGATCGTGTGGGAAGAGAGATGGGAGTCAATGATTTCTAAAATCCCGTGTTACTCTGGAGGATAGCAGAACTAGGCTGACTATAGCGGTGAAGTGCCCACATTAGAATTGCCAGGGCAACTATCAGAAGACCAGAGCCTGACTTAAAGTGGGAGACTGTGCATGTGTGGGGAGGGGTGGGGGACCTAACTCATTCAATCTGTGAAGGAACTGTAAACTATACACAATATAGAAAGGGGAATATAACACATACAATGAGATGATAAACATCCATCTATCCTAGATATCACAATAAGTGTAAGTGGGTTACTGCCATTAGTTAATATATGTGCACGCTTTGTGTTGTAGTAAATGCATGGCTTGAGTTGTATTAAAACTCCGAGTAGTCCTATGTGCTAAGCATAGACCTATACTGAAAAGTAGATTTTGGAAGTAATAAGATGGAAAAACTACTCCTGACAAACTAACCAAGCAAAGGCCAACAGACCAAAGTTTTCAGGGATGAAATACTATTTAAAACTATATATAATTGAGGACTAAAATTGATCATGACATATATATTTAAGAGGAACTTCACAAGCTATTCATAAATTTTTAAATTTAGATTTTAAGCATGAGGTTATGAGAAACAAAGAGTCTCTGCTAAGAGAATTAAGACACATC
This sequence comes from Mastomys coucha, assembly GCF_008632895.1. Taxonomy (NCBI): domain Eukaryota; kingdom Metazoa; phylum Chordata; class Mammalia; order Rodentia; family Muridae; genus Mastomys; species Mastomys coucha. Next base: position 110,416,211 of record NW_022196904.1, read on the forward strand.
CAAATGCACGGGTGTGGGGCTTCTCCAAGAGAAAATTGCCTCCCAAGCTATTTTCAACAAGCAACACAGCTTTAAAACATATAAATCCAAAATGATAGAGATGAAAGGAACATGACAGATTTGCAGCCACAGAGGGATATTTTAATAAACATTTCTTAGAAACAGAAAGATCAAGAAAATGAAAAGTACATACAGATATTAAAGTTCTGAAGTGCCACAATTAATAAGCTTAGTCTAATCACATGTTAAGGATATATATGATAAAATTAGAATATATTCCTGTTATGCACACCTGGAAGAGTTATTAAAATTTCCCCAGGCTACAGAACAATCTCAACAAATGCAAAAAACTTAATTTAAAGGCATTTTTTAGAAATTATTAAACATTCAGACATAAAGAAAAAAGAACCACATCCTAGTTACACCTATAGATCCCAACTCTATATGGAAGGTGAACAAGGTCATTTCTAGTGGAAGTGGGAAATGCAAATTGAACCAGGGATAGATTTCTTTTGTACCTATCAGCATGACAAAACTGTGGAAGTTCACCAATGACAGCCACGGGAAGGACGGGAGGTAACAGAGCCTCCAGAGATGGTTTGAGCTGGTATACACTGCTGAAGACTGGCTGGTCAGCAGTCTGTGTCTTGATTCACATATGAGGGAAAATCTGGTTGTCTTTGTTCTTCTGAGTCTGGCGTATTTGGTGAATAACTGACAAGTGTCATTCCATTCACTTCATGCCAGTGACATAATTCTATTCTTCTTTATGGCTGAATAAAATGTCATTGTGTAGTTCATAACAATGCTGCTTTTTGATCTTTTGATGTCAGCTCTCCAGGCAACAGAATCCAGTAAGCCTTTCCAAACACTTCAAAGTGATTGCAGATATAAATAGATGTAGATATAGATGTATATATATTGTATATATGAACACATCCCCCCTCCGTCTTAGTTAGGGTTTTACTACTGTGAACAGACACCATGACCAAGGCAAGTCTTATAAAAACATTTAGTTGGGGTGGCTTACAGGTTTAACGGTTCAGTCCATTATGAACAAGTGGGAGAAGGGCAGCATCTAGATAGGCATGGTGCAGAAGAAGCTGGGAGTTCTACATCTTCATCCGAAGGTGGCTAGTAGAAGACTGACTTCCAGGCAGCTAGGGTGAGGGTCTTGAACCCACGCCCACAGTGACACATCTACTCCAACAAGGCCACACCTCCAAATGGTGCCACTCCCTGGGATAAGCATATTCAAACCATGACACACACCCCATCTGTCTGTGTGTGTAATAAAAATATTGGAACAATCCTGGGAGAAGGACCACATAAATCGAGAGGTATGTTTGGAGGGAGATGGTCTGGAGGTATCAGGCTATCAGATGAACTCAGGAGGGTCTCTCAATTTGATTCTATAGTTCCATCTACAGGAAAGTCAAAAGTACACATGGGAAAATATGCACACTTATACAATTTTGGTGCTGGACACATAGGTGGTAGGTTGTAAGCCATTCACAAATAACATTTTAAATATTAAAATTCTGACCATAAAAGTCCCTGCAGAGCATGCCCAACCCAGCAGAGGCTCCTTTACTACACAGCAAGCTGAAGGTCGTGTGTGTGCCTGGCTGTTCAGAAGGGACACTTATTGGCATTTAAACATGAGGCCAGGAAGATAGAATGTAAATTTATATCACACACCCCAGTGAAATCAATAGAGGTAATTTTGTGATTCAAGCCCATATATGTGCACAGAACTGTCTGCATCTACAGAGAATGAGACACAATTGAGAGGGAGCTCAGGGGGCGATTTAGGGTCTGAATTATTCAACGTGTGTCTCCTGTCCCCCTCACTCTGAGCTTCAGTTGGGGAGCGGTGGAGAAGCAGGAATCTGGCTGCCGATTGGCCCCAGCTCGGCTGCTCTGACAAGAACAGAACTGCAGTGAATGATAATTGAGCCCGTCTCTACATCAGTGCATGGAAATCTGTTTATAGATTTGGATTACAAATTCTGGAAGCTTTATATGTTTAATGATTTTTCACCAACCTTAAAGAGCTCCATACTGTTTTAACAAGGACTTGTGCCTGAACCCTGGGTATTGTTGAATTAACTCTGATCTGGCCCGAGGCATCAACTTTTGTGTTTGAGAAAAGGTTGGATGTAATCTCAGCACTCAGGAGACAGAAGAAGGAAGATCCAGAGTTCAAGGTCAGCCTAGGTTAGTGCAAAATAGAAAACCTTACAGTGGGGCTGAGAAGATGGCTCAGTTAGTAAAGTGTTTGCTGCACAAGTATGGGGTCTTGGCTTTGGATGCCTGGGACCCACATAAATGCTGAGCATGGTGCTGCATACCTATAACCCCAGCACTAGGGGAAGCATCTAAGACAGATGAATCCCCAGAGTTCATTGTTCAGCTAGCTAATCAGTGAGCTTCAGGCTCAGCGAGAGACTCTATCTCAAAAAATAAGGGGGAGAGCCATCAAAGAAGATAACCAGAACCAACCTGTGGCCTTCATATATGTATGTGAACACATGTTACCTGTGTGAAAACATTCACACATCTACACAAACCCAGGCAGGCACCACACACACATAAACACACACATACACAAACAAGGAAAAGAAAAGCTTGGTGTGAGGTATTCTATCCCTGCTCCCCGCTCATGTTCTTTGTAGGATTCTGAAAGTAGATGGGAAAGGAGAAAGGCAAACATGGTGGGAAAGACATCACCCAGTGAGTGCTTATAGCCTCTGGGATTCCAGTAGCTCCACATTCCCTAACACAAATCCCTGGGGGTGAGAGGGTGGCCCTCTGGGTCTCATTAAGACAGAAGCAACTGGCCATGAAGTTCAGACCTAACAGGATTAAGAAACACAGCAGCCAGTGGATGGCTACAAAATCCAGAGGTATTGAGTGGCACACACCAGAAAGGGAAAATTGAATTAGCAGTGACATTTTTTGGGCTGCAGGCACTATCTTTTCTTTTAGACTGTGAAATAAAAACAAACTGTGATCTGTTCTACGAAGAACTTGACATAATACCGAGACCAGACTATTGCTTCTAATCTTATTTGTTCTTTCTAGACTGTGCTCTTTTGGGTCCTCTTTCCTTGAGTACAGGGCCGTGTGTGTCCTTGAATGGACATTAACACACTTCTGTTAAAATTCCACAGTGTTCATCTTGCTGGGCACTCTGTGGGGAGGTGTCCAGAAACTGCTATGGGAAGCTGCTACAGTCATCTATCTGTTGGTACTGGTCATGGTCCTGTTTGATTAACATGCTTTCGGGTTTTCTCCTTGGTGTGGAAAAACCATCAGCAGTGGAAGTTGAATTTGAAAAGGGTAGAGAAATGGCAATCAATGGACATAAGATTATGAAACATTTATCAAACAAAGCTTTGCTAATTTTGGTGTATGTATATGTATATGTACATGTATATGTAAATGAGTGTGTGAGTATATTCATGTATGTGTTAGTGTGTGTGTATACATGTGTGTGTGTGTGTGTGTGTGTGAGTGTGTATGTGTATTGTGGCTGGCAAACAAAGCTGGGGCTTTGTACATTTTAACCACACACTTGTCTTCCAAGTAATGACCACAGCTTTATTAGTTTGTTTTTTCCATTGCTATGGTAAACACCAGGACCACAACCAACCTAAAAAGGAAAGGGTTTGTTTCATCTTACATTTTCAAGTAACAGTTCATCACTGAGGAAAACCAAGGCAGGAACCTGGAGAACTAACCATGGAGGGGCACTGCTTACTGGCTTGCTCCCCATGGCTTGCTGAGCCTACTTCTTAGACAACCGTTCAAGGCTACCTGCCCAGGGTTGGCATAGCCCACAGTGAGCTGCCTTCCCCGCAGTGAGCTGTGCCTCCATCAATCATTGATGAAGAAAATGCCCATAAGTTTGCCTCTAGGCCAATCTGATGGAAGCATTTTTTCAACTGAGGTTCCCTTTTTCTTGGTGACTCTAGTTTGTGTCAAATTGACAAAAGCCAACCAGCACATCATCCCAAATTTTCTATTCTTAAATGAAAAGTTTCACCATTATCTCAAAACAACAACAAAAAGAAATGAAATTAATCATTTAAATGAGCATGTTGCTAGATATAATCTAAATGTATCCTTTATATTTCTGTGTGTATGTGTATGATGTGCATATATGCATGTATGCATGTTTACTTGTGTGTATGGATACATATGCATGTGTATGTAGAGGCCAGATGTTGATGTTCAGTTTCTTCCTTGATCTCTGCTCACCTTAGTGACTGAAGCAGGGTCGCTCAGTTGGCTAGTCTGGCTAGTTGGCTGATTCTGAATGTCCCTGTCTCTTCCTCAAGTGCTTGGATTAAAAGTGGGATGCCACACCCACACAGTGTTTTAATATGGGTTCTGGGGATCCAAACTCTGGTCTTCAAGTTTGTGGGGGAAGTGCTTTACTCACTGAGCCATCTCCAACCCCACTTTTACATTTTTGATAAAAAGAAATTAAGCAGCAAGCATAAAGCAAGAAAATGGGGGGAGTGTTTCTTTGCTTTAAACAGGGGTTCTTATATATCTCAGGCTTGCCTTAAACTGCCTATATTCCCCTGGGATGGCCACAAATCCCTGCTTCTCCTGCCTCATTTCTGCAGTTGAAGGCATGTGTCACCCATCTGTCAAGCATAGTTATCTTCCAACATAAGAAACATAAAACAAGAGACGTATTTGATGTTTTATAAAGGACCTACTAGGCTTGAGGCTGCCTGTGAGGGATGGTCCATCATTTTAAGAAGGGAAGATTGTAAGTCAGCATGCATCCTACTTGGTATTCAGATATTTGGCAACAGTGTGACAGAGTATGGGACTGCATCACTATTCACAAGTAGACAGACTTTGACATACAGAACTTTGAAGTCTGCAACTATGGTCCAGAAACCTATTTTTAAGGTGTTATGTGACTTGGTGGATATTTAAGGTCATTGTAACCAATGAGACTGAGGTGGTGGCTCAGTCAGTGAGATGCCTGCTGTCTAATTCTGAGGATCCAAGTACCACCTCTCAGAGAACAAGTGAAAAAGCCTGGTGTGGAGTGTGCACCTGTAATCTGGAGCTGGGGAGGTGGAGACAGGAGGATTCTTGGGCCTTGCTGGCCAATACAGCTGAATCATAAGCTCCAGGTTCAATGAGGGACCCTGTCTAAAATGATAAGGTGAAGAGTAATCAAGAAAGACACTGGAAGCTACACACACCCATGCATACAAGTACATACACACACACACACACACACACACACACACACACACACACACACACACACACACACATAGAGGCACAAGCACATAATACACACAGGAAACCATGAACCCAGCTTGCTGGGTGAAGAACAGACTACAGATTAGGAATGGGTATGAAAGGAAGGAGGATTTGCACATAGCAGGTAAGGAGTGACAAGGACCCAGCCTGGAACAGCAATATCAGGGAAAATACAGGATTTGGAATTCCTTTTATAGCAAGATAGTGTTATGAATGTTGTTCATAAATTGCCTTGGGAGCTGGTAGACAAGGGAAGATGATGGTGACTCAACTTGCTAAAGTGAGAAAGACAGATGTGAACCTGTTACATCTGGGTGTCTGAAATGTCCAAATACCAAAGCCAAGGAATTAGTGGGATGTGTGTGCCTTAGTTACAGTATTTATTGCTATGATGAAACACAATGACCAAAAAGCAAGGTGGGGAGGAAAGGGTTTATTTGGCTTAGACTTTCAGACTGTAGTCTATTATTGAAGGAGGTTAGGACAGGAATTCAAACAGGCCTAGAAGCAGGAGCTGATGCAGTGGTCATGGAGAAGTACTTCTTATTGGATTGCTCATTATGGCTTGCTCAGTCCAGGAATGACATCACCCACAATGGGCTAGGCTCCCCTATCAAACACTAATTAAGGAAGTTCCCTACAAGCTTGCCTACAGCTAGATCTTATAGAGGCATTTCTTTCTTTTCTTTTCTTTCTTTCTTTCTTTTTTTTTTTTTTTACTCTTACTTAAATTTCTTTATCGGATATTTTCTTTATTTACATTTCAAATGTTATCCCCTTTCCCAGTAGCCTCCCTCCCAGGAACTCCCTATCCCATCCCCCTCCCCCTCCCTCTATGATGGTGTTCCAAAACCCATCTACCCACTCCTGCCTCCCCACCCTCAGTTCCTCTACGCTAGGGCATCTATCAAGCCTTCATAGCACCAAGGACATCTCCTCCCATTGATGCATGACAAGGCTATCCTCTGCTACATAATGCACCTGGAGCCATGTGTACTCTTTGGTTGGTATCTTAGGCCCTGGGAACTCTGGGGGGGGGGGATCTGGTTGTTGATATTGTTGTTCTTACTATGGGGTTGCAAACCACTTCAGCTCCTTCAGTCCTTTCTCTAACTCTTCCATTGACCTCCATGCTCAGTCCAATGGTTAGCTTCGAGCATCATCTTCTGTCTTTATAAGGCACTGGCAGGGCCTCTCAGGAGGCAGCTAAAACAGGTTCCATTCAGCAAGCATTTCTTGGCATCCACAATAGTGTTGGGGTCTGGTGACTGTATATGGGATAAATCCCCAGGTGGGGCAGTCTCTGGATGGCCTTTTATTCAGTCTCTTCTCTACACTTAGTCTGTATACTTTCTCCTGTGAGTATTTTGTTCCCATTTCTAAGAAGGACAGAAGCACCCACACTTTGGTCTTCCTTTTTCTTGAACTTCATGTGGCCTGTGAATTGTATCTTGGGTATTCAGAGCTTTTGGGCTAATATCCACTTATCAGTGAGTCCATACCATGTGTGTTCTTTTGTATAGAAGCATTTCTTAATGGACATTCTCTCTTTTTCAGATAACTCTAGCTTGTGCCAAGTTGATATAAAACTATCCAGAACAATGCATGACTAAAACCAAGAACTATGTTCCAAGATCCACTCTTCTGAACCCCAAACTCACCTCACATCCCTCAGTATCTTCCTTGTCCATCCTTTAACCTTCTAGAAGTGCCATATCACAATCTATCAATGCCCAGTGTCTTAATTAGGGTTTTACTGCTGTGAATAGAAACCATGACCAAGGCAATTCTTATAAGGACACCATTTAATTGGTGCTAACTTACAGATTCAGAGGTTCAGTTCATTATCATCAAGGTGGGAGCATAGCAGTGTCTAGACAGGCACGGTATAGGAGGAGCTGAGGGGTCTACATCTTCATCCGAAGGTTGCTAGAATACTCACTTCCAGGTGGCTAGGACTCGGATATTAAAACCCACACCCACAGTGACACACCTATTCCAAGGCCACATCTCCCAATAGTGCCACTCCTAGGGTCAAGCATATACAAACCATCACACTCAGCATCCTCTGCTTCTAAATCTCTAACTCTTCCTTAATCTTCTTCATTCCAGTTAATGACTTCCCCACACTGGACTCTGATTTGTGGCCTCCCTTTACAGCTCAGCTAATGGCCCATCCAACTTGAAGCCCCAAACCTTAACATTCTAATTTATCTCATTTCATTATAACACCACATCCAACTGTCTAAGAAATCCAGTGAGTGTTTATACAACTCATTGTAAAGTCAGAAGATCTCACAATAAGTCAAAGTTCTGTCTGATGGAGCCCTCTCGATCCCTCCCGCCTTACCTCTTGCTACTCCATTCTCTTTTCTCCATCCATACTGACTTCCTACTGTCCTTCAAGGACTCCTGTCACACCCCCCACCACAGAGTCTTTGCACCAGCTCTTTTTTTTCAGTCTGAAACAGTTCCTCCTTTTACCTACATGACTCCCTAGTTTCTTTTGTGTCTTTCAGATATCACCTGATCTGAAAGGCACCTTCTACTCCAATATGAAGCCATGTCCTTCCCCTTCTCAGCACCATCTGGCATACTTTCTTCCTTGCTTGTCTGTCCTTGCTGGCAAGCCAGTCCCCCCGAGACTGCTGTATTTATTTTGTTCACTGATGTATCTACAGTCTAGAACAATGCTCAGCTGTGGCAGATGCCGGATCAATATTGTTGCTGGTGACTAGGAGTCAAGTGATCTGGAATTCAGTTTTAGTTACGACCTCAGGTGGCCTCACTGAGACCCATCTGCTTTAGCTGTGAGGCAGGGACAATGATATCCACCTGGCTTATTTTGTGGGTATCTGTAATGATCAACTGAATTACTGTCCACCATGACTTAACTAGACAGAAATGCTTTGACATTTCCACAGACTGGGACCCTATACCAAAACTACAGAGCAAAATATGTGAAAGTCTATAAAGAATGCTTCATGGTTCCCTACATGAGTCCCCACTGGAAAATGGGGTGGGAGCAGGAGTTCTAAATAAAGGGATTTGATCTCAAAACTTTCAATATATAAAAGATGGAAAGAAGGGGCCTAGAGAGATGGCTTTGTTAGTAAAGTGCCTACTGCCCAAGGATGAGTACCTGAGTTCTGGTCCCCAACATCTATGTGAGAAAGCTGGGCATAGAGCTGGTGTCTGCAATCCAAGCACTGGAAATGGGAGATGAGGAGAAGTAGTTCCTGGACCTCACAGGTCCAGTCAATGAGCTCCAGGTTCAGAGAAACCCTGTCTCAAAGAATAAAGTGGAGTTCATTGAGAAAGACACCTGATATCAACCTTTATTCAAATGCATTTATACACACACACACACACACACACACACACACACACACACAAAAGAAGGATTTTTAAAAGTCAAAGATGAAGGCACAGAGTTGTAAGCATTGGCTAAGAATGGTTTCAGGGAGGCTGAAAAGAGCTAAGGTTTGCAAAAATGTTAAGGACAAGAAAAATTGATTTGGGGGCACATTTGAAGCAAGAAGATAAATGACAGGATTGTGCCAACAGATGACAGATTGGAAGCAGAACTTGGATTGTAGTTGCTTCCAATGAAGAAAATGGCATTCTGATCTGAAGAAAGAAATTTTACAAAACCAAATCTAAGAGTAAGAGAACTCCTGCACAGTGGTGCATGCCTGCCATGCTAGAAGCTGAGGTGGTGGAATCACGGGATCAAGGCCTGTCTGACCTGTGACAAGACTCCATCTTAAAGAGCCAAGGGCCAGAGATGGAGCTTTTGTAGAACCCTTACCTAGAGGGCATGAGGATCTCAGTTCCATTCCCAGCATCACAAAGAGTAAGAGATGGGAGAGAGATGAAACTCGGCCTTATTAGATGGGGAATTCCAAACCCCAAACCCAACATGGTGGCAATCCATTCCCTCTGGCCATTTCATGAATTCATTGATTCTTCCTCAAGCTTGGACCCAGGTTGCCTGTCGTCCAGTTGTGGACTCATTCTCCTCTAGTTTAAAACTTGTTTTGATGAGACAGATGCTTGAAGAGCTCCTTTTTCCAGCCTTGTGGCTGCCATATGCATGGGACGAGACTCTGGGAGACTGGACATTCCAGAGATGCAAGCTCTGTGACACACTCCTATAATCCTAGCTGAAGCAAAGGGACCACAAGTTCAAAGTCAGCCTCAGGAACACAGTGAATCCTGCCTCAAGACAGAAGTCAATGTTAGGTTCTAACAAAAGAAAAAAATTCAGAGCAACTAAAGAGAGTTAAGTGGCAAGTCCCTGATCACTTTGTGAATAATTGAGAAGGAATTACATGGTCACCGAGCCTGTCACATGAGAATGACCTCATCTATTGATCCTGAGGGAATTAGTCTCAGGAGTGTGATGAAGAACTTGCATAATTCAATTGTTTTGCCGCATAATGAATTCTCCTTTTTTATTGAGGCAGAATAATCAAAACATTAAATTTACTACCCTGGCTGGTTTTAAGTGTTCGTTTCAGTGGCAGGAAGATAGGCATGCTATTGTACAAACATCATCACTGTCTATCTTCAGAACACTCTCATTTCCCAAACTGAAACTCCCTCCAGCCATTCCCTGGACCCTGGGAAGCAGCACCTTCCTTCCCCTTACCCCCGTACTCTGTGTGTGCATATGTATGTGTGGACATTCACATCTGAGTGTGGGTGCACACGTGCCACAGTGCACATGTGAAGTCAGAAGACAGTGCCAGGTACTGGCCCTGGCCTTCCACTTTGTTTGAGATGGAATCTTCTGATTTCAAGCTAGTTGGCCTATGAACTTCCAAAGAGTCTCCTGTTTCCTGCCATCTCCCTGTAGCAGTACTACAAACTTCTGTATTGCAGATACAAACTTCTGTATCTGACATTACATGGGTTCTGGGTATTTAAATCGTCTTCATACTTGCTTGCATGGCACTTTATCCATTGAGCTGTGTCCTCCCTACTCCAACATTCTGGGCTTTTTTTTTTTTCTTTTTTCTTTTTCTTTTTTCTTTTTTTTAACTACATGGGAACTCCATACAGAAAAAGTCTTTATTTAGCCTTTAAGTAGGGAATATTTAATTTAACCTAATGCCCTCAAGTTTCTTGTGCCAAAATCTCCCTTTAAGGCTGCTCATTTTTATCTTACACTATCCTGTAGATAAGCTGTGAGTATGTGGAGTGGGGACTTAGAGCTGAGGCATAACAGAATCCCTATTACTTGGTACAAGCTGTCTTAGATGCCGCCCCTAAACACCTGCATCCAGACTGCTCCAGACAGTGTGTGTTTCCAGGAGTAACAGTGATGAGCACATAGTAGGGACTGCCAGTCTAATAACTTGAGAATAGTACAAAACTGGGTAGAAAAAGTTCTTTTGTTGTTGGTGAATATGGTTTCAAAATATGTTGTTTTCTAAAGTGACATTCTGAAACCAAGGATATGAGATGTAACTGCATCAGTGTATTAGGCTAAAATTAGGCTAGATAGCACGTGCGTGTGCACACACACACTCGCATCGGCCACAGCACAGGATGGACTGGAAGCAAGCACTGTGTGAGCAGGGACTGTGGTTCTTAATTGACCACAAGCTCAGTCTGAGTCAACAGCAAGATGTGGTCACCAACTAATTGACTGATGTGATCCCAGGGTACATTAAGAGTTGCAGCAGGCAGGAAATAGCTCCTCTGTACCCTGGATGGCTAGGCCGCACCTGGAATGCTGTGTTCAATTCAGAGCCATGGGTTATGAGGGATAGCAAACCAGAGGCTACTTGGCAGAAGGTGAATGACATGGAAAGTATGTCTCCTGAGGTATAGGAAGTGAATCTGGAGATCCAGCACCATTGCAGAGGAACAAGGGAGATGACCTTGAAATCAGTGAAACTTGCTTTGGTGTGGTGTCTGAAATCAGAATTATAACTCAAAGACTGAAGTTGTCGGATGGGACCTGTCAACTAAATAATATGGAGTGTCGTTATGGTTAGACTTCTGAGACAATCACGTGCTGCTTCAGAGTGAGTTCTCTATCAGTTGGGACAATTAAGAGTTGTTTTAGGGATGGGCAAACGTAATTGTCGCATGTCTGTAACTCCAGTATTCAGGAGACAGAGGCAGGCGGTTCTTGTAAGTTCAAGTCCAGTTTTGTCTACATAGTGAGTTTCAGGCCAGACAGGGCTGCATAGTGAGACTCTGTCTCAAAAATAAATAAATAAATAAATAAAATAAAATAAAATAAATAAAAAATTTTAAAAAAAAGGTGTTTTAGAGGTCTGAGAAGATGACGACTCATACTTAATGTATAAACATGAGGGCCTGAGATCAGATTCCTAGTGCTGACCTAAAAGGTTAGACAGCAGCCTCAGCACTGGGAGACGACAGGAGGATCCGGGGCTGGTCAGCTAGTCTGACTCTAATTGGTGAGTTCCAGGTGATAAAGGAAGACACCCAATGATGACCTCTGGCTTCCACAGTCTCACACACATGTATACGCACAGACAGGCATGTATGCATGTGCACACATGAGCATACACAGAGTTGTTTTAGAGAGGGGGGCTTGGGGGGATATTTGTACACCCCCAGAGGATATTTGTTAAGGTCTACAGACATTACTGACAATCTCCACTGGGGGATGAAAGATGTGATTGGCTTGTAAAAGGAAGAAGCCAGGATGTTGTTCAGCATCTTACAATACAAGGGACAAAGAATGAGCTCCGCAGCCATCCACAGCACTGAACCTGAGAAAGCACAGTTGTGGAGAGGAGAGCGTAGAGCTAATAGAAGCTCCGAAGAGACTTAAAATCCAGTAGGTGGAATCCAATAGTCAAGTAATGTGAATAGTCAGACCAGACCGGTATCTCTCTCCAGAGAGATCCTAACTTGGCAATATTTGAAATGGACAAAGACTGAGCCAATGCAGCCATTCATTGTTCTGAGTATGAATAGGCATTATGTGGGGGGTGGGGGATGGGATGAGCATTCCCAAGTGCTCAAACCTAGGTCTCTTCCTATAGTCCAGTCAGGCCAGGTGGAGGCTGAGGCCGAGGCTGAGCAGGCATAAGTTAACTTTTCCTCTCAGATGATACTGGCTTGCGCTACTCAGGAAAAACCATGGAGCGAGCTAAATGACCTCTACAATCTGAAACCTCAACCTTGGCAATGACTCATTCCGGTCCTCAAAACAAATCTATGTAAATCCTCAAATATGCACTGAAATAGAAACAGATGGCCTACCATGGTGGGATGGGACTGCTCCTTACAGGCTGAGATGGGGTTAGCTGCAAGCTTCTCTGATTCAAGGGGCAAAAGGAAGCATTATCTCCAGGTTCCAGCTTTTTTTCAGACACAGTCAACATGTGATGTTTGCTTAAATAACCCTAGAAAGCAGCTTATGTGCTTGTGTGAGAGTTCTTAGTGTCCAGCAACAGATACCAAAGCTACCTGTCTAAGCTCGAAAGAAACCTATTAAGCGGATACTGGGACAGTGTAAAACGGTTTGAAATATGCCTGTCTTCTGGTACATTAGTACAATGACTTATTAGACAGCCGGTAGGAACTACCAAACAGATTAAACTTGTATTAAGATACAAAATACAAAATATAATATATATTTATGAATATTACAGTATATGCTATAACCTTATATTGCTTATTGTATACCTAAATATAAACATTAGATATAGTACATTATAATAGGCATAATATAGCTATAATATAAAGGTTTATGAGAAAATTAGATTATGCAACAGGATTGAGTCGTGATAGGTTTTATTTTTCTAATATCATACATTTATATTTATTTGTGCATTTAAATAAAAAAGTTAGAAACAAAATAGAATGGAGCACAGCTTTAAATATAAAAATGTATTTTTATCTATAAAACTTTCAGAAAAATATGAGTTCTTAGATTCAGCATTGTCAAAACATGGTCAAAGGAATGACCTGTGCTGACAGGCCTTGGGGAACTGTGAGGGGGGTTTGAGGAAAGAAGGCACAGGGCCTTTTATCTCAGGTGTGTCTGGGTCCCTGGATTATTCGTGGAAGTGATTTCGTGCCTCTGTGACAAGCGTTTACATTCAATTTATAAGACATGTTTAGCCGGGCGGTGGTGGCGCACGCCTTTAATCCCAGCACTTGGGAGGCAGAGGAAGGTGGATTTCTGAGTTCGAGGCCAGCCTGGTCTACAGAGTGAGTTCCAGGACAGCCAGGGCTTTACAGAGAAACCCTGTCTTGAAAAACCAAAAAAAAAACCAAAACAAAATAAAACAAAACAAAAGACATGCTTATTCTTGTTGGATGTCATATCATAGCTATAGAACCCAACTTGGTTAGCATACCCTGAACCTGAATATGGCCTCTGCCTTGCTTTCAAGATATAATCTACAGTACATGCTAGGCAATTGTGTTTAAATTGGTTTGACCTGAGAAAGTTCTAGGAAAAGGCTGCTCGGTTAATATTTAATGTGTGTTTACAGGTGTTTATTTACATGGTTGTCTGATTATGTTTTTCTGAATCTTCCTTGGATCATTACTTTCTTTGCTATCTCTGTGTATAAAAGTACAGTAAAACTGAAGTTTGTTTACATCATTAGACTGCAGTCTGCTCTGTTCCTTCAGGTCCTCAGATCCCAGGTCCAGCAGACAAGATCTGCACAGGTCGATGAAAGTCAACAAGCACCAAAAAACATTTGTCTATAAAAAGAAAGTTGTTGCGTTTGACCTGCTGCGGTGTCTATTCTTGATTATCAACTTGTCTACATCTGGAGTGAACTACAATTCAGAAATGGAGGACATACTTGTGATTCAGATCTTGTGGCTGGAAGACATAGGTTTCTGACCTGGATCTTGACATGGAGATCTTGAGGCATAGTGGCCATGAAAAGCTTAGGCCCAGGCAAGGTAGGTAGTACATGCCTTTAATCCTAGGAGACTGAGGCAGTCAGATCTCTGAGTTCAAAATCAGCCTGGAACAAAGCAAGTTCCAGATCCAGGTGTAATGGCATACATCTTAATCTGGGCCACACCTTCTGCTGGAGGCCTACATTAGGACACTGGAAGAAGGACGATTCACTCCTCTTTGCCTGCTTGCTCTTACTTGCCAGCACATCTGTCGGAATCTACTTCTACAGAAGACCAGCTGAAACAACTAGCCTCATGGGACTGAGCAACTACTAGAGTCTTGGCCTTCCCATCCACAGCTGCCCATTGTTGGGTTAGTTGGACTATAGACTGTAAGTCATCACAATAAATTCCCTTAATATGTAGAAACATTCTATGAATTATGTGACTCTAGAGAACCCTGACTAATACACCTGTCTAACTTTAAAAGTCTTGCTCTTCAAGATACTCTAGGAAGGAGCTGGAGACAACTCAGCAGTTAAGAGCACTAGCTGTTCTTGCAGAGGACCAGGGTTCAATTCCCAACACCTACAATGCTGTCTAATAATCATCTGTAACTCCAGTTCCTGGGGAACAGAGATCCTCATACGCCTCTGGCCTCTTCCAGCACCAGGTACACATGAGGTACACAGGCAAAATTCCCATACACATAAGATATAAATAAAATTAAATGTCCTGTAAAAAGACAAACTGCAGACTCGAAGAGATGATATGTGCGAACCACATGTCCAGCAAAGGACCACTAAAAAGACTATACAAAGACTTCTTAACACTAAGAATTTAAAAATCAGATTAGAGAATTTGTGAAAGACATGAAGATACATTTTTACCAAAAAGGGCATAGATTGTGAGAAACAAGCACAGGAGAAGATATCTAAGCATTATTAGTCATGAGGAAAATGTGCCCTGACAGTAAAGGTGTGTCACCACACACCTGCTAGAACTGCCAAAATTCTGAAAAACAGTGACATCAGCCAGAGCTGTGGACATGAAGAAATTATATCGCATGCATGCTTTAGAAGGGAAAGTTACTGTGCAAGAGTCTGCCTGTTTGTTTTGAGGTAAACATTCAATCACTATTTGATCCATAACTGAGCTCTTGGACTCGTATTCATTCACAGAAATGAAAGGCTGTGTCTACACAAAAACCTCTACACGGACTCATGTGGCAGCTTCATTTGTAATTGGCAAGTACTATGACTAAAGAAACCACAGGGTAACCATAACACAAACAGGACTGAACTGTTAACACATGTAACATGAAATTACGCCGAGTAAAAAAAGCCAATTCCAAACTCTTGTATACCATGTGATTCTGTGTGTGCAATAGTGCAACTGGAGAGCTTGTTGCTTGTTAGGGTAAGGAATGGCATGGCAGAGAGGGAGGAAAGCTCACTAAGAGCTCGGATGACACACTGCTAGGATGCAGCTGCTGGTCCTTACTTTGGTAGTGATAGTAGACACCTAACATATAATAACATGGTATACAAACAAATCCACACTCAAGTGGGCACAAACAAAACTGGAAGGTTCTGATTAAAAATAAGGAGACCCGCCGGTGAGTTCCTAAGCCGGGAGCAGCCAGCTGGGAGGCACAGGCCCCACAAGTCACAGGGGAGCCACAGGGCGGCAGGGACAGGGTCCTCTCAGCTTCCAAGTGACAGAGGTGGATCAGCGACCTTAGCTGCCCCTTCCTTGCAAGTGGAGGGTCTGCTTCCAGGGACCGCCTTGACCTGGAGTCTCCGGTGAGAGCCCCCATCTTCTCTCCAGTGAGTTCCTAAGCCGGGAGCAGCCAGCCGGGAGGCACAGGCCCCACGAGTCGCAGAGGAGCCGCAGGGCAGCAGGGACAGGACAAGCTCTGGTCAGAGTCACTAAGAACATCTATCACCAAAAATGAAGAGATGGTGAAAGGCAAATGCAAGAATCCTACCAACAGAAACCAAGGCTACTTGGCTTCATCAGAACCTAGTACTCCCACTGCAGCAAGTCCTGGATATTCCAAAACACCAGAAAAGCAAGAATTGGATCTAAAGGCATATTTCACAATGCTGATAGAGGAACTTAAGAAGGACATGAATAACTCCCTTAAAGAAATACAGGAGAATACAAGTAAACAAGTAGAAGCACTTAAAGAGCAAACTCAAAAATCCCTTAAGGAATTGCAGGAAAACACAAACAAGCAGGTAAAGGAATTGAGTAAAACCATCCAGGACCTAAAAATGGAAGTTGAAACAATAAAGAAAGCACAAAAAGAGACAACTCTGGAATTAGAAATCTTAGGAAAGAAATCAGAAAACATAGATGCAAGTATCACTCACAGAATACAAGAGATAGAAGAGAGATCTCAGGAGCAGAA
>NW_022196904.1:110432796-110432928 GCF_008632895.1 Mastomys coucha
TAAAGGGTCAGTAAATATCTTCAACAAAATTGTAGAAGAGAACTTCCCTAACCTAAAGAAAGAGATGCCCATGACCATATAAGAAGCTTATAGAACTCCAAATCGACTGGACCAAAAAAGAAATACTCCCCG
>NW_022196904.1:110436858-110437349 GCF_008632895.1 Mastomys coucha
GCTCCCAGGGTCTCAACCACCAACCAAAGACTGCACATGGAGGAGTCTGATTGTTCAGGCAGCATGTAGTAGAGGATTGCAAATTCAATTATCAGTAGGAGGAGAGGACCTCGGCCCTGTGAAGGTTCTGTGCCCCAGTGTAGGGGAATGCCAGGGCCAGAATGTGGGAGAGGATGGGGTGGCAGGCATGGGGAAGTGGGAGGCAACAGGGGTTTGTTTTTCTTGTTTTTGTTTGTTTCTTTGTTTTTTTGGAGGGGAAACTGGGAATGGAGAAATTTACATGTAAATAAAGAAAATATCTAAAAAAAAAAAAATAAGGAGACCCCAGCCCAAGGGATGATGACGCCATATTCAGGGTTAGTCATCTCACCTTGGTCAAACCTCTGGAGGTTCTTTCACAGGTTTGCCTAGGTGTCTGCCTCCTATGTGACTCCAAACCCAGTCATGTTGAGCAATTACCAAAGTCCATTCTCTCTCTCTCTCTCTCTCTC
>NW_022196904.1:110437359-110461731 GCF_008632895.1 Mastomys coucha
TCTCTCTCTCTCTCTCTGTCTCTCTTCATACACTTGCATTCCACATGTGTGAAAGTCAGAGGACAACTTTCAGGAGTTGGTTTTCTCTTTCTATTGTTTGAGTTTGAGACTGAACTCAGGTCATCAAGCTTGGTGGCAAGTACCTTTACTTGTTGAGCTACCTCCCTGGCCCACAATAGTTTTTAACAATTGCCTCTACCACTCAAGACAATCTTGCAACTGTAAGTCCTTGTAAAATAAAAATGTACATATGTATTCTGATACCAAAAGTAAGGAGCAGGAGTATGACAGGGAAAGAGCAAAGAGCAAAATCGAGCACAGAAAACACTAAAGCCTGAACTTCCATGTCTACCACCAGAGGCTCATGATGGAGTCATATGGACTCCAATGGCCTTGGGTACCCCATGCCTCCATCTATGCTGCTTGTAGCACATATGGCCTGCCTCCACTTTGATCTGTAAGCTTCCTGTGGCCATCCAACATCTGAAGTGGAAGTTTCTAGTTGTCACGTGATGCAGACTAACTCAGTGTTTTGCTAAGGGAGACTCAAATGGTGTTTTACTGAGGCAAGACCCATGGGAGGATGCGTGATGTTTGGGGAGAGTATAAATAGGACTCAATGGATAGTGATGGGCATGCGAGGGGAGCTTGCATATCTAAACTTGTAAGGCTTTGCTGGTACTGTATCTTCATTGATCTCCACTTTGTTGAGAGAAGCATGGCAGAGCACTTCTCCAGATGTCCTGGCTGGCTGGTTCTGGAGAGCTGACTTTGGCTGATTCTGTGGAGACCTGGCTATTTCTGCTGGATCATGCCACCACTGCTGATTCATGCATGGTATCCTGACACACAGAGATTGGAATCACCCCCAAAGAGCTACTTTTAAACAAGTCCACATCCCCTTGTCCTATTTACCACCTTTTCTTACCTACCGTTGGACGATGGGCCAGAAAGTGGGGAGATGTCAAAGCATTTGAAAGTCTATTCCTTGAGAACTCTTATTAAAAGTAGACTTTGAAATATCTAAGCCTACAAACATCCTTGAGTCTCCGCTGCAGCATAAGCTTCACTTTTCAACTTGGTGTAACAGTCACATGCTAGGGGCCTCTTATACCCCTAGACTTCTTGAATTTCATGTGCCTGCAAAACCAGCTACATAGGGAGGATGCTGTCAAGTTCTGCTGCTAGCTTCAGTAATAGCCTGGCTCCCTTCTACCACACCTGTACCGGCCTCTGAGCACCCTGACAAGGGAACTCAGGGGAACACCTTGTTGTTGCCAAGCACGGACTTCTTCAGTGTGGTTCTCCGTGTACCTTTCTTCTGAACTTGCATTTCTACAAGTTGGACACACTGATGGGTGGAGTCCCACCCTCAGGAAACCTTTACTGTTCCAGTGCAGAGCAAACTGGTTTCTCTTTGGGCTTTGCGCATCTTCTTACCAATTATTGCCACTTTCTCTGTCCCTACTTGTCGCTCCATGGAAAACAACACAGGAAAACATTTGAGCATTCCTAGTGACAAGGAGACCAAGAAAGTGAAATCTGACACATTTCCCATACAGGGCAAGGTGGATTTTGTCTGCTGCCAACACTCATTGTGTAAGGAAGTTCATTCTTAAAGCTGGCCAGCACAAAATAAGAGGAAATACCCACTGCCATGGCTTAGCGTTTAACTATTATTTGTGGTTCACTCAGAGATTCATGAATAACAATGCTGATAATGACACCTGGAGGCTAAACATTAGCTTCTGCCAAGCACTAGGCAATCTCTTGACATTCAATCTTATTTAACTTTCATAGCAATTCCAAGATGTAATCCTCATGATTATTATTACCCCCAACAGAGATTAAAGCTGAGGACCTGAGAGATCTGATTAATAGGGCTGGGGTCACCTGGGGAGTAAAATCAGACAGACTCTGAGCTCAAGTTGACCTAGCTCTGTTCCAATCTATAGGCAGGAGGGTGGATTGGGAGATGACTTTGGTTCTGAACATCAAAATTTGTGTCTGTTCCCTGAGTAGGAATCCTGACCTATCACGACACAAATGCCAGGTCTGAGTTGACTACCCATTAGCAAGTTCACTGCATGGTGTGTCCTTTGGGGCAGGTAATCACGACGAATTCAAGGTCATTTTAACATTACTAGCCTGGCTGCTTTCTTCTCACCAGGACTTCATTATTATTATTATTATTATTATTATTATTATTATTATTATTATTACCATTACTAGGATTCACAGAGGTCGCATCTGTAGAACTAGAGCCAAGGACTTCCAATGAAATGGAAACAAGCCTGGTGGAGACTGAGAACTGATGCCCCGTGCTGCTGTCAGGTTAGAGAGAAGGCTTGCAGCAACTCTCTTCTCCCTTCTCCACATCTCAGGTATAGGTTGAAGGTCAGATGTTTCTTGGCATCATTATTACAGGAAACACTTTTCAGTTTCCATGATTTATGGCAGAAGTACTTTGGACTTATTTGGTCTCAGTTGTTTCCTCATGTCTGTGACCAAATCCCTCAAAGAACCCAATGGAACAGGGTTTAGCTTATTTGTGGTTGCAGAGAGTTCAGCCCATGGTCATTGACTCCATGTACTTGATGTTCTCATTGCGGCAGTGGGAGTGCACAAGAGAAAACTGTTCACTTTAGGGTGGACAGGAAGTAAAAGAGGATACAGGAAGTGGACTGGGAAGACCCCCCCCCCCAGGGACATGATTCCTTTAACAAGGCCACACCCCCTACCTTTGTGCCACCACTCTATAATATATATCATCATAGGAATGCATCTGTGGATGAATCTGGTAGAGCCCTCGGGATCTAATCGACTCTGGAGATACATCACAGGCATTAATTTTGTAGTTTCTCAGTTCCATGGAGTCCTCTAATCATGACTAAGAGTCCCTGGGGTTTTTGGGCTGAGTAGCTTGGAGGGTTAATCCAGGTGCTTCTGGGGGCGATAGAGATAACTTATTGCTCACATTGGGATGCCTAAGAGAGCATTTGCCTTGCTGGTCCTCACAGCAGGGTACATGTTAGAAGCCCAGCACTGAGCTGTGATCCAGGCCTGCTGAATTAGAGCATTTCAGGAAGAGATTTTTGTTGCTAGATGACTGACTCAGCTGAAAGACAAAAGAATCCCAAATCACATTCAAGCATACTTCTGGGAACAGCTAAACAAGGGAAATGGGCAGGTAGAAGCTCTAACTAGAGATAAAAGCAACCATTGGGCTGGCTTCTCCAACTGTGGAGTGTGTTTAAGTACCAAAAACAAAAACAAAAAAAACCCAGCTGTCTCACTCACAACAACCAACTGCAAAAGAAAGTTGTTCTGTTAAAAACATCTTTCAGTGCTTCACAAGATATTAACCTTGTGCTTAAATATCGCTTCTTTTACCTCTTACCTTTATCTACCTTTTAACAAAGAGAGCTGGAGTCTCGAAGTCTGCGCCTAGCAGGCAGCAGTATGACATGATACTGTTTTGTCTGTATCATGTATTTTTTTTAAACTTAACTTAAAATTTGGGAATGGCACCAGTCTTTTGCTTTTAGTAAAACACATATGCATGAGTCTGAATCTACTTTAACTGTCAACCTGATAGTTTAGAGTCATCTGAGAAGGGGATCTCAGCTAAGAGAGTACCTATATAAAATAGATCTGTTGACATGTTTATAGATGATTGGCTTGATTGTTAATTGATACAGATGGGCCCAGTACACTATGGGCTCTTCCATCCTCTGGGCAGGTAGTCTTGGGATATATAAAAAGCTAGCTTTAAAAAAAGAAAAGAAAAGAAAGAATGCTATCTAAACATGAGTCTCTGGTCGAGCCAGCAAGCAGCACCCTCTCTATATATTTTTTCAAGTTCTTCTCTTAACTTCCTTCAATGATGAGCTAAAACCTATAAGCTGAAATAAACCTTTCCTCCCCTAATTACCTTTGGTCGGAGTCTTTCAGCCCAGCAACAGAAATGAAGCCAGAACAGTATCTAAGCATAAAGAGCAAGACAACAGCTACAGTGGCACACACCTGCAATCACAGCACTCAAGCTCAAGAGAGGATTGCTATGAGCTCAAGGTTGTCTTGTGCTACAAAATAAGGCTCTGTATCAAAACAAAAAAACACAGACGTGAAGATGGAGAATGGTTACAAAATAATCGTATAGCTGGTCCACAGGTGGGGCAGATAGGAGGCACCCTGTGAATGACTGAATTTCAGGAACACTGTCTTGGGATGTTGGGATGTCTCCCATTCCACTTCCTCTCTCTTAAGGGGTCTTAGAGAGGTGAAAGTGGCACAGAGACTTAGATGCCACAATTAACATTCTGCATGTATCCCCCCTTCTTTTTCTTTATATCCAGCACTGGGCTCTAGATGCTAACGCACCTCTCCTTTACTGTGATAGTAGCATCGGAAGAGCATCACTGTCTTCCAGCTCACATCCATAGACAGAGAAGGGGGGGGGGGCTGGAAAGCAGATAGGGATTATGGAATAGATAGTCACGGATGAGAACAGAGAAGCATTTTCAAGGTCTGCAGCTAAGCCTCAAGCCATCACTATGTGAGCAAGGGGGAGCAAAAAGTTGTTTGTGTGAAATGGAGTGTAAATGGCCAAGTTGTTATTGAGGTGGAGAAGAAGGCAGCAGAGACCAGAGGGAGGGTAGAAATAGCCTACAGGGACAGAAGGAGGTACCCACTTAAGGAGCAGTAGCCCCCCACAAGTGGGAGACTCTGGAGGAGTTTGTCTGCCTTTATTTATACAATACCAGATAACGCAGCAGCTCACACTGTTTGCCGCCGCCACCCCCATCAACAGATGGAGGTAATAAAGAGGCTAAAAATGGAAACTCAAACTGGTGTGTAGCTTTGTTATGGCAGTTTGTCACAGAACAGTCAAGAATCCTTCTCTAGTAAGTGTGCCTGTCAAGGTCGCCTGTGACCCTTTTGGTACTAAATCAAACAGACACGTGGCTGCTGGGGCACTAGTGTGTCCAGGGAAGCCAATGTCGGGGATAAGGTTGGCCACTGACTGTTTCTGATCAGCCGGGCTCAAGCAGTGGACTGCCTTCCTTGGAGTTTCTGGAGGGCTGTTATTTGCAGTGATGGTCAATAGCCTGTATAATTAATCAACTTAAAGGCAGTTCTGGTTAGCAATGGATCTTGACCCTGGCTGCACATAAGAATCATCCAGGGAGTTTTAAAATGAAGACTAACCCCAGCCCTCAGGCCTCATCCAGGACCAATTGAACCAAGAGCCCATGGGACCTGGGATACAAGTGGATTTTTAAAAATCTCTGCAGGTGAGATTTTTAAATTAATCTCTCTCTCTCTCTCTCTCTCTCTCTCTCTATATATATATATATATATATACACACACACATATATGTATATATAAGAGATATATATATCATATGTATATATATGATATATATATGTGTATATATATCATATATATATCATATGTATATATATGTATGTATGTATATATATATATGTATATATATATATATATATACATATATATATATATCCCTCTACAAGATCAGCACATGCTCTTAAAGGTGGAGCCAGCACTCCAGGTCCTTTCCAGCTGGTTGTAATGTGAAGCTAAGACTGATAACCACGCTGCTGGCCCATTAAAGGGACAAGTTCAAATACACATGTTGAAATACTGCTCTTCTTTTGTCTCTAATCTGTGAGCTGTCTGTTCCTGACCCATTCTTAGCTGGGAGAGAAGAGAATGAGGCACCTCAAGGCAGCGAAGTAAAAGCCACGAAGCACAGACTTGCATTAAGCATTAAGATGGCTTCTGATTACATGCGCATGCATATGTGACCCGAGAAACCACTCCTTCTATATACAAAGCTTTGTACATGTTTAGAATCTATGTTCTTATAATTAATTCCTACCCTGGGGTGCAAAGTTGCAGCTATTCTATAAAGTCCATGATACTAACAGCCAAACTGTCTTCCAGAAGCATTCTTCCGATGCAAATGCTCAAGTTTTTAAGCCCTGCCTGTACAAGCCTGTTGCTCACCGTTTCAACAGTATTGGATGGTTTGACAACTGATAAGTTCTATTTAACATTTATTTTGTAACTTCAGTCCTCTGTTTCCACTCATGCATTAGTCACTTCTGTTTTTCCAAAACACAGCTATTCCTGTGTTTTGGCTAATTTTTCTCACCGTGGTTCATTGTTTCTTGTTTGTTCTTAAAGTGTTTATATCTTTAGGATATTAGAGCTTTGTTTGATTAGAGCTTTGGCTGATAATTCTCCTTCGTGCCATGGTTCGGATATAAAGTATTTCCACAAAAGGCTCAGGTATTGAAGGCTTGGGCTCCAGCTGGAATTTTAGAAGGTAGGGTGCAGCTGGAGGTCTGTGAGAGGGTACCTCTGAAAGTAAGACCCTGGAGTCTAACTCATTCTTCCTCCTTCCCTCCCTCCCTTCATACCTCCCTTCCTCCCTCTTTCCTTCCCATTCCACCTCACACTGAACAGGAAATTCTGTTTTCTTTGTCTCTTTGGTCTGCCTGTTTTGTCTTAGTCTAATGGCATTGCATTAATTATTGTAACTTTATCATTTAAAACCTGGCAAAATCACATCATTCTTTTCAAAGGATTCTTCACCTATTCTTTATAGTTCTTATTTGGATATCTATTTTTTTTAAATCTTGCAAAGATTTCTGTCAAACCATGTAGAGACAATATTATTTGTAAATATTGATGCAGAGGGTTATGGAATCAAAGAGTCAGAGATAAGGGCTGGAGCATTTTATATCAGTGAGGAGAGAGGACCCTCTAGCAGTTGATCTTGGACATTTGGTAAAGAGAGAAGTCATTTGGCAGTTGATCTTGGACAACTGCTTATCCAATTGGAAACAATTGAGAGCATTGTCTCAGATTACATGAAAACATAAATTTCAAGAAAACTGGCAAAGTCAGTGAAGAGAAAAATTTTAGACAAAAATTTACAAATGTTTAAAAACATACAAAAATGTTCTCACCTCAGAAATAGAAGAATACAAATAAAAACAGCAATTGCATGTAAACCATTTTCTATATAGCTGGTGTTTGCAGTTTGATTCTGAGAAGCAAACCCAGAATCATGCACACCCTTGGAAAGAGCACCACCATCGAGCTACGTCAGGAGGCTTTGAGGTTCTGAGCCCAGAACTGCCTAAAACTCTCGATGTAGCCAAGGATAAAACTCTCTATGTAGCCAAGGATAAAACTCTTGATGTAGCAAAGGATATCCCGACCTTGAGCTCTCCTTGTCTCTCCTGCTGTGTTGTTGAGCTTCAGACGTGCCCTCACCCACCCAACTCGAAATTATATTGTGAATCTAATCTCTTAATGTTCAGAGCTGATATTGGATGGAATTGCTAGGGGAATGTGGCTTAACATAGCTACTTTGAAAGAAATTATTTTTTAAAACCATGCATTTCACACACTTGGAGCCAGTGAATGCCCTTTACTGGGAGAATATCTCATGCCCACTCCCAGGGCAAGCAGGGACCCATGAGCAGCCTGACTTCTCTTTGGTTGGCACACAGCCCAACCCCTTGTGAATATGCACCTGATCTTTATGTCCCAGGTCACTTCCCCTAAGCCTCATGTCTCCGTGGAACTAGCCACAGTGTTAGTGACTGGCACATACGGAGTGAGTTCAGTGCTTGCCAGGGATCTGGTCTAACTGGCTGAGAATGCTTGACTGATCTGTGTGTCAAAAGAGGGTTCCCTGAAGCCCTCTGAGAGTTAGAATCTGAAGAAACCAAGTCACAAACAGCCATTTGCCTTCTAAATGTCTACTGTCTTTCTTGAGAGAAAAGCAACAACAATAACAACAACAAACAAACAAACCAGTTGATAGTTTTGTCCGTCAAAAGTGGCTGTGTCCTAATATTCAGCCAGGTGTTGCTGTGTGATTAAATTATTTAAATTAAAAAGTACATTTATTTATCTATGTATCTATCATCTATCTTTACATGCACCTATCATCTATGTATGTATGTGTGATGTATGTATGATGTATGTATGTATGTATGTATGTATGTATGTATGTATCTATCTATCTATCTATCTATCTATCTATCTATCTATCTATCTATCTATCTATCTAGTTATGTGTGTGTATATATAGGGACACAAGTACCACTGTGCATGAATGGAAGTCAGAGGACAATTTGCAGGTGACCTTTTTTTCATTCCATGGTGTGGTTACTCAGGTCATCAGACTTGGCAACAGTCACCTTTAGCCACTGAGCCCTCTTGCTGGCCCCTACATGATTAAATTCTAACAAATGAAAAGTGTGCAGACACTTCTTCTGAAGGAAGTGGCACTCCCCTTCCCAGCCTCTAAGCCATCATTGCATTGGAGACGAAGCTTTTGAGAACCTTAGCACCTGTCTTCTGCTAGGAGGTGGGATGCTTCCAAAGCTGCAGAGAGCTGGAAGCAGCCTGGGTGGCTGACATCTTCATCAGACTCCACACAGACCCAGGCTGCCTCCTATTGGACAATCTTAAAGAGACAAACTTATCTCTTAGTCAAACTGCTGTCCTGGTGGTGGTGGTGTGTGAGGATAGGGGTGGGAGGGGGTGTTCTCAGTCACATGCAGCTAAATTTCATACCAATTGTAATCAACTAGAGGCAGCAGATCTGTGGTGGAACATCTTTCACAGACTGAGTTCGGTCTTAAGCATTCATACACTTCATGAAAACAAGCTGCAGGGAGCCATTACAAGTGCATGTGTCTCTCACTCCACCCCCAAACACAGAGACATTGTCCCATTTTTTTCTGTATATGAAATGGTTTTTTTTTTTTTTTTTTAAGAGCATAGTTATGTTTCCCAACCTGTGAGGCTATTAAAGAGTTCAAGGGGCAATAAAGAGAACACATGAAAAATATACCGGGGAGGGTCAAAACCCAGCATATCTTTGCCTGAAACTACTCTGCATTTTCACCTAAGGGATGACCCATGGTCTGTTTGTACAGTGTAAATTAACTTAGTCATTAGTAATTAAATTAACTAGGTCTCCTACCTGCCCAAACCCTGATCTCCCTCAACTGTTTTTGTGTGTCTGCTGTTCACCATCTGTGGAGCCCAGAACACTAACTGGGCTGGAGGCCTGGATGTGGAAAAGCAACCTCTCTGGCAAAGAGAGAGAGCTCAAGAAATACCACCAAGTGCGCTTTGCTGGCCAAGTTCAAGGTTCTTTCAGAAGTCCGCTGTCCTGTGCATTGTATTTTCACGAGACAGCAGTGTCTGCAAAAAGGAAACAAAGGCATTAATCTTTGGGTGGTGGTGGGGGGGGAGAGGGCACAGCAGCCAAGACAAGACCACAACAGAGAGTTGGAAGCAGGAAGAACTGGAAGCCCAGCAGAGCCAACAAAGCTGCCACTACAGTCTGGAAGAAAAAATATCTCCTCAGACAAGCATCTAAAAGGTTGTGTGCCAGGAGGTATCATTCAGGGGGCAAGGCACAAGAGCCGTCCGTTGGCTGAGACCTGGGACCCTACTTTAGCCACTTTTGCAATGTTGTGACCAAAAGAGCGGGGAGAGGATTGTTTTATTTTGGCTCCTAGTTCCCATGTGCTTGGGCAAAGCATGGCAGTGGCCACAGAGGCTGCCCTTTACTTAGCAGAGGACAGAAGCAGAGAGAAGCAAATCCTGGTGTTAATCTCACTGTCTCCCTTTTCTCCTTTTATTGTGTCCAAGCTCCCAGCCCATGAGATGGTGACACCCACATTTTGCTGGGTCTTCCCCTTTGTCAGTCCTCTCTAGAAACATTGGAACATAGCCATCACAGTACCCCCTACCCCACTCCCACATGTGCAGTCACATGGTGGTGTGGCTTCCTCTCTAGTTCCTTATTCTATAGGAATGTAAGATGATCTCATTCTGGGTGACCTCAGACTGGTAGTCAGGGTCAAGCGTTAACATAAAGTGAGGGAAATTAGTTTACCTTCATGCTTTGTATGATTAGAACTTTCCCAACATAGCAGGGAGGGGGGAGATTGTCAGGACAGCAAACAAACCTCATCGCAGTACTAAATGGTTTTCTTTCTGTTAAAATGACCAGACCTACCTTTAAATTGGACAAAGAATTAGTTAAAAAACAAACTTATCAAGATCCAGTGTGTCATTGTTCTTGATACTTATGGCTACCTTTCAATTTGCACAAATTTATTGATTTTAACTGAGCAGGTAATATTTAGTTTATTATAAACTGAAATGAAAGTATCTTAAAGTGTTGTGTGTATATATATGTATGCATGAGTGTGTGTGTGTGAATGTATATGCAGCTGTATGTGTGCATGTGTACAGGTGAGTGTGTATGCAGGTGTGTATGCAGGTGAGTGTATGTGCTCAGGTGTTTACATTTGCAGGCATGTGTGTGTGTGTGTGTGTGTGAGTGTGTAGGTGTGTGAGTGTGTGTGTGTGTTGAGGGTTATAGGTTAGAGGCCAAATTCAATCTTAAGTGTTGTTTAAGTGTTGTTCCTCAGAAGCCATGTACATTTTTTGTTTGCTTTTGTTTGTTTCTGCAAACTAGAGGAATCCTGCTATCTCTGTTTCTCTAGCACTGGGATTAGAATCACATGGTAGTACACCTGGCCTCTCAAAAAATATTACATAAGTTTATTTGTTTAGTCTGTGTGTATTAGCAAATAAGCCATGACACACGTAGACAGGTTACAGGACAACATTTGAAATTTGTTCATTTCTACCGTGTACATCCTGGGCACTGAACTCAGGCTTGGCTGTAAGCACCTTCACCTGCTGAGCCATCTTGGTTGCCTCTCATCTGACTTTACATGGGTGCTGTGGATGGTACTCAGGTCCTCACACTTGCGTGGTAAACACTTTACCAACTGAGCTGCCTTCCCAGTGCACAATTTAAGTGTTTTCTGTATCTCTGTAATTATATTAGATCGGCCAATTTGGTCTTCTTGAAAATAAAAGGAGAATAATTCTATTTACTCATGGATCTCATGACAGATGCTTCTGTTTTGTTTTGTTTTAATTTTTTGATGGAAATGCTTCTCAGTCTGCTAGTTGTCTGGGAGAGTGTGGAAATGACCTGGGAATCAGGCAGTCCCTTTGGCTTATTGTATCAGAGGACTTTCAGCTTTACTGGCAAATCTTTAACCTCAAGAATGAAGTTTCTGAGTAAGCTCAGAAACCACACACAGTTTTGAATAGACAAACCCACCTTGCTTTTGAAAGTGGACTTAAGAACTCCTAGGGGCACTAACAACGTCTGTCCAGAAGACAACTGCTCTGGGTATTTCAAACAAAAGAATTCTGTATGGAGAACTAGATTCAAAAATAACGGAAGGGTCGGAGGAGTGAAAAGAAAAGTTCTTATAAACATTCAGCACTGCAGGAGTTACTCTTGGGCTGTGGGAATAGAAAGGATGATGATGTTAAAAGCCCACAGTTACTGTAGGATGTGATTGCCGAAGGATACACTACTGTTACCATGGTCACATTGTCTAAGGGAGTGTTACACTGACGAAGCATAGCCTGTAAATTCTGTATGGCTAAGTCTAAGGTATGCCCACTGAAGTACATGCTGTGTGACCATGAATTAGAAGCCCAAGCTTAATTACCACTGCTGTTGCTGATGATGCCATATATAAACAAGCCATCTCTTCTCCTGGATGTCTATTTTCCTGTCTCCTTCCAGGAGTTTCTTTTAGTGAACCTGACAGTGGATTCTAGGAAATGCAGCAACTTTCAAACCAAAGTGCAGGGTGAGAGACTGGGACAGGAAGAGAGGGAAAGAGGGAAGGAGGGAGGGAAGGATAGAGGGAAAGAGAGAGAGAGAAACACAAAGACAGGACACACACAGAAAGACATAGAGAAAGAAAGAAAGAGACAGAGAGACACACACAAAAACACAGAGATAGGAGACTTATAATACAGAGAGAAATAGAGACAGAGAAAGAGAGACAGAGAGACACACAAAAACACGGAAACATGAGACACAGACACACAGATATGCGTGCACATGAGTGCCCCCCCTACACCCTTCCCCCCCGAAGGAGATTGATTATAGCACTGCCTGTGGCATTCAGATGAAAAAGGAAGGTGACTTGGATGGGATGACAGCAATGGAGGTGGTGAGGGACGGCCATCTTTTGAAGGAAGAATAAACAGGACTCATCAACAGATTAGATGTGAGGTATGAGAAAAGAATAATTCAACCCTGAATGGAGTTGTCTTTACTTAAACAATGAAAGGACTAGAGTTTCTGTTTACCTAGATGACTACTACTGGGACAAAGTCAACTAATAAGACTTCATTTTGGGACATGCAAAGTTTGAGATGTCCAGCAGAGTGTAGAGCTAAGAGGTTGACAGCTCAGAGGGGAACCTTAGAACTTATGGTAGTCTCTATGTAGTAAAGGAATTTATTGATGACTTACAGTCTGTAGTATAACTCCCAACAATGGTCAGCAGCAGCTGTGAATGGAAGTCCAAGGATTTAGCAGGTTTGGGGTTTGTTAAGGACAAAGGTGGCATATCAAGCCTGGGACCTTACCATGTTACTAAGAGGGTGAGCCTAGACAGAGAAGAAATGGGGTCTCAGAAGCAGTCTCTAGTATACTCCACGTTAGAGGTTGTAGAAGCAAAAGAAAGCTGTTGGTAGAGACTTGGAAGGAGAAACAGGGAGGATGTCACAGACTACATTCCAGGGGACACAGCTGGGAGAAGAGAGTGCCTGCTGTTCCAGCTGCTGCTTGTATGTAGGGTCAAGAAAGACCAATGGCAGAGTGGAGGCCTGGTGCAGAGTGCTTACCTAGTATGCGTGAGGCCCTAGGTTGGATCCCTACCTTGCACCATAGCACTGAAATGGAAGCTAAAAAGAATTGAATTTATCTTTACAAGACTCATGGGTGACCTCAACAAGAACGGTCTTTTCAGACAGGGGCAGGAGCAGTAAAAGCCAGACTAGAATAGGCTCCTGTGTCAACGGGAGGGGTCAGGAAGCAGAGATGATGTTTGAGCTGTGAAGGGAGAAATATCAACGGAGCAGCCCGGGGGTGGGGGAAGGGGAGGTCAAGACAGGCTAGTTTCCTTTTAAGATGCAATAAATAGCCCCACAATTGTATGCCATTGGGAACAGTCCAGGGCCAACGGGAAAGATGATGATGCAGAAGAGAAATAGAAAGATGGCTGGGGTCACATCCTTGAGAAGACAGGAATAGATTGGATGTGTGCACAAGCAGAAACATCTTATTGAAAAGCACACAGTAAAATCACATTAGCAGTACAGAAAATATCGTTTATGGATGTAGATGCTGGCAGGTGGGGAGAGGTGAGGGAGGAAGCTCTCATCAAATTGCTCTGATTCCCCAGTGAAGTAGGATCAAGGTCCTCAGCTGCGGAGCGTGGGGAGGAGGCATCGGGGCTGTGGGAAGGGGATGGGTGGTCATAAGGATGTTCATGGGAGGACTTGAGATTGAATGGGCTAGAAAATGTAGCATGATTGTGAGGAAGTGTGGAGGAGCCACTTGAGAGTAGAAATGATGAATGCTAAGTGGGACTAGTCAGGGCACTTCTATACTGGTCGTATTCAACTATGTTGCTGAAAGCAATGAGTGGGAAGAGAGATGATTTCAACCAGGAAATCCAGTACAGGGAAGGAGGGTCAAAGGATGCCACAACACAGGCAGCAAGATGGGTATCCTGTTTATTTCAGGTTTACTTATTATCACGACTTAGTAAAGAGAGAAGAGGCTATGAGAGGAGAGACTGACACACAGGCAGTGTGGTCCTTTAATATAAGTGAAGCAGGTCCTTGTGGCTAATGCAGTTGTCCTCCTGACAATGGGCTGCTTGGGGATATTATCTGCCTCCTTATCCAGGAGGCACTTATGGAACACTTGCCATGAGCTGTGTCTAGAAAGAGAACACACCCCTAATAAAGCCATCTAAAGAGAGCTTTGTTGCCTCTTTAGATGTCAGCTTCAGGCAAAGTTGGATCCAGGAGTCTCTACTTTCTCCTCAGGACTTCATATTCACTTTGCTTGATGCATGTACAGCTGAGGTTCCCTCCGCTCACATCAGCTGTGGCCTTACGCCAGCCTCACACCTTGCATCTCCCATAGAACGTTTTCTTTCTCTGAAAGCCTTGTTACATAAATCTGTGTTTAATGATATGAAAGGGATTCACAATGCTATGAAGTAAAAGAGAAACGCTTTACAAAGCGGCAGAAAATACCTGATCCTTAAGCAAATAAACCCACTGATGGGAAGGATACAGACAAAATCCTAACAAAATTAACAATACACAAAATATTAACAAATATCTGCGTGTTGGGATGTTTTTCCTTGAGTCTCAGCATTTTTTGTTTCTACATCAAGAATGTATCACCTAATAAAAATGATGAAAGAACAGAGGAAATCAGCTAAGCCAGGAGGACCACTGTGACTCCTAGGGAAGCCTGGGCTACACGGAAAGTTCAAGGCCACTGTAGGCTCCATAGTCTGACCTTGTCTCAAGAGGGGAAGGGAAAGGGAGAGGAGTTGGAGGAGAGGGGAGAGAAGAAAAGAAGAAGAAGAAGAAGAAGAAGAAGAAGAAGAAGAAGAAGAAGAAGAAGAAGAAGAAGAAGAAGAAGAGGAGGAGGAGGAGGAGGAGAAGGAGGAGGAAGAGGAGGAGGAGGACGAGGATGAGGACGAGGAAGAGAAGTTAAAAGGTGTTAAAATTCAATACAAACTGACAAGTGAGATCTTTATGCTTCCCCCTGGAGTTACCTCACATTCATACCTCCTGTACAACTGAGGTCTGTGTTTTGAGAAATCAATAATCGATGGAGTGAGACCTTTACCAGGAGTGGTGCCATTCCCATCTGGTTGTAGTTAATGAAAATGGCCTTTCCTAGGCAGCCCTACCATGCTATTGAGCAAATGAGAAGACAGGGGCTAGCATCTTCCCTGACATTGCACTTTAGATACATTTTAAAATAAAATATCTCATCCTTGGAAGCCTGGACAGGAGTCACATTTAGTTTTTGATCAAAGGAGAAAAGACATGAAGAAACCAAGAATACCTTAACATGAATAAACAGCCCAAGGCTGAGTACCAGGCTGAGTACCAGGCTGAGTACCAGGCTGAGTACCAGGCTGAGTACCAGGCTGAGTACCAGGCTGAGCTGGAAGTAGCTGCTTAGTTGCTAAAGAGGCAGACAAGATGAAAGAGGTTAAATAATGCAGGACCTGAGCGATGGTGCTGAAGTGCTGAGAAAAGATGCTCAAGTGACTGAGGCCCACCCTGAATCTCTCCACCCCTGTTTATGTTGTTTACTCCCCGGGAGGCAGCATCTGGGAGAAATTCAACCCCCTGGAGACTGTTTCCTTACTTTTAAACTAAGGGTCTTAACAATATCTATGGTATTGGTTTATTTGAAATGATTAAATTGGGCAATGCATCTAAATGCTTAGCCTCATTCATGGAGCAACAAACAGGTGTCTATTATTAGGACTGTGATTGTCACCGATAACAAAAGTCATGAATGTGGGGGAATACAGAAGAGTACTTGATCTTCTGGATTTTTTTTTCACCTGTTTACAGGAGCTGGAGTGCCTTGAGCTTTTGGGTTTATCCAGACAATGGAGCAAGATTGAAAGTTTCCCTGTCTTTACTCCCCACCCTTTTCTAAATGTGGAATATTTATGCCCATCCTCTGGCTCAGATGTGAACTTTGTGTCTCCCAGAGGAGAACTGACAGATCATGTGACTCCATTTCACTACCTGCTACTGCCTCCTAGGAATCACTCTCTTTGAGGATGGATGCGTGGACACACACACACACACACACACACACACACTAACATTTTATAGAATTCGGCTCCCAGGAAAAGATTTGAAACTTACTCTCAAACAAAACTGAATAATAAGACTTGATTAGGTCCAAAATTGTAAGGGGAAGAGAACTTCCTTGTTTTATAATTTCACATTCAAGGTCCTCAATGCAGGGCATTAGAGTGGGAGGGAAGGATCTTTACAACAGTGGTAAAAAAGAGACAGAAAGAAGAGAAAAGAATCTATCCTGCCTTCATTCTCCAGCCGTCCCTACCCTTTTAATCCTTCCTGATAATAGCCTACTCTGGAGTGTTTGTCCTGTGTGAGTTACTCACTTTTATGTTTTAGCCAAAGTTGGTTTCTGTTGCTCACGTGTCAGAAACCCTTAAACTTCTGGACATATGATTGATTGTCTCAGATTCATGACAGTCTCAGGCTTGGGAGTTCTTAAAATAAGCCCCTTTACACTTCTGTCGGTTTTCATCAAAGCAGACCCAAGATCTTAAGTGATTAATGGGGGTGGGGGCAATTTACTGGTGGTGGTGTCACCCTTGGGCAGGTGGTCCTGGGTTACATAAGAAATCAGACTGAACAAGCCATGGCAAAGCCAGCTAGTAAGCACCACCCCTCCATGATCTCTGCTTTCCTTCCTGCCTCCAGGGTTTGCCTAGTTTCCAACTTGGCATCCCTTGATAGTGGATTTTCTCTTCTCCCCAAATTGCTTTGGTCATGTTGCTTACTGCAGCAGTAGAAATCAAGCTAGGACAGCCCCCTTGAAAGCACATAACACTATTGGAACTGAGCTCTTTTTGTCTCATTTGTCATAAAAAAAGGAAGAGTTTCCATAAAATTCTGTGGCTAATTCTCACTGGAAAAATTTGAATTGTTTAGATTCATAGAAATATAATTATAAGACATCGGGCTTGGTCACACATCTGCTTTTTTTAAAAACCAGATCCAGCCCACACAAGCTACACGGGGGAAAAAAAAGATTTTCAAGGAAGTAGACATGATTATTTGTTTGTCACAATTGCTGTAAATTCCTCACTGGAAACAGTACTTTCGAGTTTGCAGCATGGAGAGGTGGCTCAGAGACAAGGGACGTCTGTTGCTCCTGTAGAGAACCCAAATTCAGTTCCCAGTACCCTCATCGTAGCTCACGACATTTGTAACTCGTCTTAGGGGACCCAGCAAGCCCTCTTCTGACTTCTGAGGGTATCAGGCATGCACACGGTGCATATACATATATCCCGGGGAAACATTCATACACATAAAGTAAAATAAACCTAAAAAAGTAATTTCAAGATTTAACTAGGTCTAGTCACCCAGGGTCAAGACTGCTTTGAAAGGTCTCCTGATGCTAGAAAGCTTATGTCCTGGTCACTGTCCTATTGTGAGGAAGCACAGCCAGGGCAGCTCTTACAGGAAAACATTTACTTGTGGGCTTGCTTACTGTTCAGAGGCTTAGTCTGTTATCACTATAGCAGGGAGCATGTTGCTTGTACACAGATAGACACAGTGCTGGAGAAGTAGTTGAGAGTTATATCCTGATCCACAAGCAGAGAGCAAGACTGGGGTCTGGCAGGGGCCTTTGAAACCTCAAAGCCCACCCTCAGCGACACACTTCCCCCAACAAGGCCACGCCTCCTAATCCTTCTAATCCTATCAAACAGTTCCACTCCCTGGTGACTAAGCATTCACATGTATTATCCTATGGGGGGGGGGTGGTAATCTTATCCAAACCACTGTAGCACATGACGACACTGATCAATTATTGGAGGGTATAATCAGTTGATCCCCTTAGAAGTGTCCTCGCAGGGAGATGGCATGCGTCATTTCGTCCTTTTCTTCCTGATAAATGATCAGAATATGAGCGAGCTGACAGCAGGTGGTTATTAGAGAGTATAGGATAGCTTTTTAATGGAGAAAAGATAACAAAGCACTTGGCTTCCTGGGTCCCCACCATTGAGGAGCTTCCATGTCAGCCCCAAGTCGCCTTCACCTGGTCTTGGGTAGGATAGAAAACCAGCCATTTACCTACTCTAGCTGAGTACTCTGTGGTGAACCACGTGAGTCAGCATAACCTACTGGACACTTCCCAGGGAGACCAGGCACTGCCACTCGCATCTCCTCAGAAATCTGTCTGTCTGTCTGTCTACTAACTGTCATGGTAGTTTTTCTGATTAAGATTTGAAGAAGGAAACTCACCTATTTCTGATATGATTGAACTTTTTAGAGCTTATTAAAAAATAAAATAATTTAAAAATGGAAGCAAACACAAAATGATGAGGAATAACAATGTTCTTTCTAAGGAAAAGGCATGCCATGGTGGATCACACTACATTCAATCTGGGATGTTAACAATGGAGTGCAGAAATAGCAGGCTGGTGTCATGAAGAACTGTTGAAAGCCTGCATTAGAACTCCTTTCAGCATACCTGTTTTGACATTTTTATTAACAATTTGAGCAAAGAATTAATTAAATTGTAATGAGATGTGGAGGTGACATGGTGCCAAGAGACAAGTTCCTGCTTTGGAAAATGAGCTCATATAACTACAGAATTACAACAGTAGGACCAAGAGATTTTGGGATTGCTCATAGCTCCCCATTTTACAGATTAAAGAAACTGAGGCTTAGAGACAACAAAACATCGGGCCAAATTACACAAAGAATCAAAAGTAAAGCCAAGAGCTAAAAAATGTAGCTCAATGGTAAAGTATTTTCCTAGCTATACAAAGACCTAGGTTCAACCTTTAAGACTCTTAAAAAAGTATGGATTTTAACCTTTCTATCTTTCAAGACTATGAAAGCTAAATCATGACTTGAGATTCAAGCAGGCATTTGAAAAAATATTACTGTAGCCATGAACTGATGAGAGGAGATGAAATTTAATCAGGTCAAATGTTACATGTTAGGTTTTTTTAAAGCCCACTGCTCGAGCACAGCAGGGGGTAGCTATGCTTCAATCATTTGCACTTGTAGGAAAACACTTAGAGATGCTACTTGGCTTCCAACTGGAGATGTCGGCAGTGTGATGTCGCTACAGGAAAAAGGTGGTGGGGTCTTAGGTGGCATTACTAGAAACAGAATTTATCAAAGCTGGGTGTATGCATGTGTGAGGGTCCTGTTGAATTTTACACTATACCTGGAATTCTCATCCAGTCCTCAGTACCAGATTTTTAAAAGCAATCTAGATAAATTCATCCACATCTAGGAGAACAGCCTGGGATGGAGTCATGAAAATAATGCTCAAAGGAAGTTCGAAAGCTTCAGAGCTCTGTAATTAAAACCTTGAATCTTGGAGCCAGACTGTCTGGGTTTAATCCTAGCTCTGCCAATTACTGAGTATATGTTTATTTAACCTCTTTTCATTCTCTGTAAATTAGGACTTATAATAATGCCTATAATACCTATCTCCAAAGATAAGTGAGGTAAAGCCTTTTAAGTAGTTTGCACATTATGGCACAAAACAAGCACTTGATACATGTTAGCTATTGTTAGAATTAAGATTCTAATGTGGAGATATAGGCATCGATTTGTTTGCTTCTCAACCTTGGTCAGAGAAGAATATTCATTCTCTCTCTCTCTCTCTCTCTCTCTCTCTCTCTCTCTCTCTCTCCAATATCCCTCCCCCTTCTTCCCTCTCTCTTTCAGTAGGCAGAGATTAATGTAGAGACTCAAAATTAGTCAAAGCATTGAGAATAAGTGACTGAGAATGCCCAGCCCTAAAAAGGATATCTACAGCACATGCTTCTCAAGGCTCAGGGAACATTAGAGGAGGGGAAAATAAGAATATAAGAACTGGAGGATAAGAAGGAGAATTGTGAGGTGATGCTTTCTGAACATGTCAGGATCATTGCC
Source organism: Mastomys coucha (assembly GCF_008632895.1). NCBI lineage: Eukaryota > Metazoa > Chordata > Mammalia > Rodentia > Muridae > Mastomys > Mastomys coucha. The sequence continues at coordinate 110,457,029 of NW_022196904.1, forward strand.
TTCATGAACTCACAGTAACAGTGGCTACCTGCACAACATCCACAAAAAGTCAAGACAGTCAACCTCCCAGCATAGACTAATAGGGAGCTCATGAGGCCCCATTCCTGGATGGGGAGCTATTGGCAGTTGGTGGCTGCTAGGGGAGTCCTTTTTCTTCAGAGATGTGGTGACTAGTAAGTTGCTCATGCTACAGTGGATGGACCCACACCCAATAAACTATGGGAATTAACAATTGAACTTAGTGGGTTATTTTTTGAAGAAGAGGAAGAGGAGGAAGAGAAAAAGAAGGAAGGGGAAGACAAAGAGGAGAAGGAGGAAGAGGAGGAAGTGAAGAGGAGGAAGAAGAGGAGAGGGAGGGGAAAGGAGGAGAAAAGGAGGGGAGAAGAAGAAATGAAATTGGGTTCTGGGAGTTGCTGAGATTGGAAGTGATATGAAATTTATTTTTTAAAAATAACCCAAAGAAATGTGAGGAAATGGTAATAATATGGTAGGCTTTAACAGTTATCAAATTACTTATCACGTATTAACATGTATTAGAAACTAGTCCCTACAGTATAGAGTTTGGTTTAAGTTTTCTAGGGATGGGCTTGGTTTGGAAACAGAACATATTTCCCAGATTGAGCAAGAATACACAGACCTTGTCCTGAAAGCCATCGTCAGCCTATTGGTAGCTGAGGGTGGTGGTGGGGTCATCCAGCCATTTTTGTGAGGGTCTTCACTTTGGGAACACTGGTCCAAGTTTTTAGAGGATGGAATTCCCGCCTGGGACATAGGGTTCTAACCAGCTCGGGTTGGTCACTGGGAGCTGTTCTGCGGACAACCTCTTGGCAATCATTAGATGTAGAAATGCTCTGTCCTTTATTTCCTTGCTCTGTCCTTTATTTCCTCCTACGTTGTCACTGTGAAGAAACCAGTTACACACTGGCCCTTAGAGAGCGTCTGGTACCCTGGACAGCTCCCCGGGGAGCAGGCCACCGCTAGGGGGCGGCCGCAAAAGATGAATAAGTCTGAGGCTCTGGGGCTAGCTTGATTTCCAGGCCGAGTAGGGGGGGATGAGGGGGGAGATGAGGGGTGGTGGTGGTGATGAGGTGGTGTGAGAATTGGATGGAGGTTTGTGCTCCATGGGTGCGAGACAGAGAGAGCCGACTGGGTGTGAGTCAGCGCGCGGGTGCTAGGGGACTCGGTAACTAGTCACGGAATCTCACTCTCGCTTCGTTCCTCCACCCATCCATTTTGCCTGTGCGCCCGGGTCCCAGGCGTGTGCGCACACTGCACGATGCCAGATTCCAGGCTATGTGTATTGGTTCAGCGAGATGGCTGGGGATGGGGTGTGTCCTTGTTGTGTTCCTATCCTCGGGTTAGGGGTATTCTTCTCTCCACCCTCTGTGGAGTGTTAAGGAGTGTCCGGATTAGAGTGAGCTGGCTCCTGTGCTAGTGTGTGCGTGGTGCATGTGTGGGTAAGTGTAGTGGAACCGAGTATCAGGGGTGGGTGTTTGCATCAGCACCCGAGTCTATGTCTAGGGTGGGTGTTGGCGTAATCTCGACTCAGGTGTCCAGAGGCCGGAGTGATGGGGCTGCTCAGTCTCCTGCAGGAGTATACGATATACCAGCCCACCCTCCCCTCACCTCCCCAAGCTGGCCAAGGCTCCGTAGGGAGCAGTCAGCATGGGGAGGACCAGGGGCGGTGTTGTACCTGAGAGGAATAAGAGAGTCAGGGTGCAAGGGGCGGGCCAGGTCCCCGGGCGCGGCGCGGGCTCGGGGGACCCGCGCAGCTGACGTCAGGCGACTCCTTAAATAGAGCCGGTAGCGCGCTCTACTCGGCATTTCCCGAGGAGCCAGAACGCGGCCGGCGCCAGCGCCACCGTCCGGTCCGCGCATCCTCCCGCCGGCACTGCCGCGCGGCCAGAGAGCGTCCCCTGAAAGGCGCTCGGAGCATCCGGAATGGGGCTTCGGGCGCTGCGCGCGCTCCGAACCCGACGCGGGTGAGAGCGAAGAGTGCCGGGAGCCGCCCCGTTGTCCGGAGCCCCCATCGCTTAGTACCGGGAGATGCTGGCAATGCAGCCACCTGGTCCCCGAGGAGCCACCGTACCCGGGACCCCCGGGCACGGTGCTCGCCCAGGCCAGCTGCCCCCAGAGGAGATGATATCCCCTACGCCTAGCCCGCACGGCGGGGAGAGCGCCACGCGAGCCCTCTAGGCAATAGCAGAGCCACGCAGCAGCTCCGCCGCAGGTGCCACCTCGGAAACCATGACCCCCGGCGCGGGCCCATGGAGCTATGGCCTATAGGGTCCTGGGCCGCGCGGGGCCACCTCAGCCGCGGAGAGCGCGCAGGCTGCTCTTCGCCTTCACACTGTCCTTGTCCTGCACTTACCTGTGTTACAGCTTCCTGTGCTGCTGCGACGGTCTGGGCCAGAGCCGCCTGCTCGGCGCGCCGCGCTGCCTCCGCGGCCCCAGCGCAAGCGGCCAGAAACTTCTGGCGAAGTCCCGCCCGTGTGATCCCCCGGGGCCGACGCCCAGTGAGCCCAGCGCTCCCAGCGCGCCCGCCGCTGCCGCGCCAGCACCGCGCATCTCCGGATCCAACCACTCTGGCTCCCCGAAGCCAGGCACCAAACGGCTGCCCCAAGCTCTCATTGTGGGCGTCAAGAAAGGGGGAACCCGGGCGGTGCTGGAGTTTATCCGCGTGCACCCGGACGTGCGGGCCTTGGGCACCGAGCCCCACTTCTTCGACAGGAACTACGGACGAGGGCTGGACTGGTACAGGTAAGGGGGTCATGACAGCTCTCCTCTGAGCTTTGGGTTCACGCCATCCTTGGAGCTATTCCTTTCCTTTCTTAAGCCAGCAAATGGGACATGGGTTGATTACTCTAGAGGGTCACCCAGAACTTCCCAGAGACTGGCTCTTCGTGAGGTTCTTTGAAGCGCAAAGGGAAAGAGCATTCTCTTTAGTCCCCAGGGTCCATGGAAGGTAGGGGACATTTCCAGTCAAAACTAGGTGCTGGCTGGAGGGCTGCCTTCTGTGTCCAGTTTTTTAAGGCGGATGGGGCTGATTGCCTAAGGCAAAAAAAAAATGCTGTCTGACCACAGCTCTGCTTCTATCCCCAAGCTGATCTTCCCTGGCCTGTGGCACCTGGCGTTGAGAAAGGGAAATCCTCACAAAGGCCCTCTGTGGTGATTTCCGCCTGGGTAGGTTCCCATACTTGGGGTAAAATGAGAGTGTGTCCTGCGTTCTTGCAATGAGGAGAATGCCAATCTCTGCTGCAGATATTCGCTATATTCTGGGGCTCACTCCCCTAGCAGTTCTAGTCCCCAGTTGGTGAGCTTGGAGTGTAGGGAGGAACCTTCAATGATTCCGGTCCGGTCTCTGACACATTGAGCAAGTTCCTCAAACTCTTCTAGCATCTCTTTCACCATCAATCACAAGGGGCTGGAGAATAGTTCTTGCCCTGTTTGCCTGTTCAGTCTTTTTCAAAGTGTTTGAAAGGTGTAAAAATGACCCTTGGGTGTGCTTTTAAAACAGTAGCCAACAGAGGGATTTGGAAGATAAGTAGGCACTTCAGGTGAAGGCTAGGTAGGATCCTAGGCGTAGTCAGGCATACCTAGAATGCCCACTCTTCCCTTGGCCTTCTGCCAGCTAGAGTCCCTCCCTCCCCGAGAGGGTGGTGTCTGGACCTACAATGAGGTTCCACTGGGGTGGTAGCCTTCACTCTCCAGCGCCTCTGGTGTCCATTGGCCTTCACACCTTCTGTGGTGCAGAATTGCAGGATAGGTCCACAGAGGGACTGAATCAGGGCACCTCTGGGGCTAGAGTATAGTGTGTGAGCCTCAGAGATGTCACGGAATCTACCTGAAGACATTCTAGACAATTCTGAACAGTAATGCGACTCTGGAGGGATGCCATGGTAGCTTCTTCCACAGTTGCAGAGGCTATTTCTTTTATTTTTCGTATGAAAGGAGACCCTTTACTCACTAGAGTCATAAGCATACTGGATAAAGGATAATTTCATTGGAAAGATGATCCTGATGGAGTCATAACAGAGAGTTCTGGATTTCCAAAAAAAGAAAAGGGGGGGGGATCCACAAGAATGCCTTGTCACCTTTTTCAGCTAGCCCTGGCCAGCAGCAGCTATGACTGTTAGGAACAAGGGGTGGGACTTGTGCTATCCCCAAGAGGCAGACACATAGTTTGTAGTGGAGCCAAGCAAGGAACTCCTGGCACACAGTCAGGTGTGGCTTCATGCCAATGCTGATGGCCCACCATACTTTCTGGACCGTGACCTATAGGTGTTCCATCTAGTTATGTGCAAAGACTCTTTGAACCAGACCCCAGGGTATAGGCTGCAAAAGCATTGAACACCAGTGTCCCTGCTCGTGGTCATCCTCAGCCACGCTCACTGCATGCCAGGGTTTCCTCGATGGAAGTATGAAGATCGTTATGAAACCTTTTCCCACGGTGAAGTGCTTTTTAAGTGCAAAATAGCAAAATTCTGAGCATCTAGCCTTTTAGGTGATGCTCCCTCCCATAAACTCCTCTATATTGAACCCAGGCTCTTCTTCCCCAGTTCTCCCTCCTCCACCAAACAGCATACCTCAGGCTTCCTTTCTGGAGCCTGTGTCATTCAGGGATGACTGCTTTTTATTTTTAACCTTGGCATGTGTGATTTTAAGCCAGCTTAGCTGTGAACCTTGGAGATGGGAGCCATGCC
>NW_022196904.1:110461741-110479216 GCF_008632895.1 Mastomys coucha
CTAGCACATTTGGATTCTGCTAAAATTCTCAGCTGAATCTTGGTAGGTTTTATTTAACATGAAGCACATTGACAGCTCCACTTCTTTCTCTCTCCCCTCCCCCTCTACCCTTTGCTTCCTGATAGTTCTAAAGGAAAGATTAGCCTGGAGGTCTGGTCATAACTATGATACCTATCAGTTTCCCAGGAAGTCTTGGAAGTGCATAGCACTCTGGAAAGGACTGTGTGGTTTGTGATTTTGATGGGGGTGGGGGTTTGCAAACCAGCACCCTCCAAAGTCAGTATTTCACAGGGATTGCTGTTTCCGCAAAAGGTGATATACTCCCCTACTTGTGCGCTGTTCCTGTTTTATCCTTTATCATCACTTGAGTAACAAGCAGTCATTGCAGAAACTATGGGGATTCCTGGGATTCTTTACACTCTGTGTTCAAGGAGCCAGCCTTCTGCCCACTGCTGTGGCCTCAGTTTCTGAGGGAGAAGCGCATGAATGCAGTGGAGTCCATGATACTCTGCCCTGGAGCACTTCTTAGGCCAGATGATTTAAATGCAGATAGACAATGGGAAAATAAGAACCACCATCATCAAGCTACAGGTGAGACCTCTCCTCCATGAAGGCAGACTTGATACAGCCAGAGAGACAGACGAGAGACAGACGCCATCAGCAAAAGGGGAACAAGCCGATAGAGCCCTCATCCTCGTTGTTCCTGGATCCTAATCCCTTCTTGGGAATCACCAAGCCAAGTGACTGGCAGAGAATCCAGCTCTCTGCAGGAATCCCTCTGAGACTCTTCTGTGATCACACCTCACCTATGTGTCTGGCTTGAGTTCCTTTCTTCAATTTTTCTCCCAGATGCAAGCTTATGGACATGAGGGGTTACTGGGTGGGAGCCACTAGCTGCTTGGAAGAAAAGGAGATGGGATACGAAGTTGATGAGGGTCAACCCACTGTGTCAATGACCAGAGATGACCTCTGTAGATGCTGTGCAATTTGGAAAAAGATGATCACCTTGAGTCTCAGCTGTCTTCTCATGGGAATGAAGCTCATAATGATTGTCTTGGGTTTGAAGAATGCATGGAACATTGCATATGAAAGTACCATGGGTGGGGGATTTGGTATATTAAGATAAGCCAATGATGTTACTATTGTTGCCACAATTGCTGCTGTTCTGTGCCAGCACTCCTGTGACTGCCATTATTATTACTGCTAACACAACTGTTAGAGCAGTACCTGCCTCCACCGCCAAATGTGGCCACAAAATGCATTGCTAAAGAAATGATTTCACATTTCCCTTTTTTTCACGCGCGCGCGCGCGCGCGCGCGCGCGCGCGCGCGCGTGTGTGTGTGTGTGTGTGTGTGTGTGTGTGATGCATGTGTGTGTCTGTGAGCCCATGTATATGTGTAAGTACATAAATTGAAGGTAGAAGTTGAGTTGTTCTCCTTGTTTTTTTGAAACAGGGTCTTTCACTGAACCTGAAACCCAATGATTCCTCTAGGGAGAATGACCAGCAAGCTCCAGGGAAATGCCTCCCCAGCAAAGAGATGATAGGCACTTGCTATTGGGTTTCGGGTTTTTTGTGAGTTCTGGGACCTGGACTGACAACCCTCATGCTTGTGTGCACTGCAAGCACTTTACAAACGGAGCCACTTCTTCAGCCCAATGTTTCCTTTTCTTACTTCCTTTCTGTATTCTGTTCCCCCACTCTCCTTCCCTTGCTTCTTGCTCCCCCTCCCTCTCCATCATCTTCTGTTTCTTAACTTTGCATTGATAGAATTTCACCTCATATTTCTGACTATTCACCTTTAAAGACAAGACCAATGCCTGACCTGATCTTTTATATCATGCGAAAACCATGTAGGGCACCTTATGTGGAAACACTCAATGTACCTAAGATTTCACATAAGATACTGTTGTTTTGCACAAGTTTGCTTTTGATCCAGCCTATTTGAAATGTTTGTCATTTTTAGAGAAATAATAAACGGTATCGTGTCCAGGAGTCTTTAGGGTTCAAGAGGAAGGTGAGTTGTATTTCAAGTGTCTCACTTCTGCTAGCCCTATGGGTTGCAGTGTGTACATATGGGGAGGAAGGGAATCTTTGCTAAATGCATTGAGATGCCAACTGGAGAAAGTTAATACATGATAACTGACTCTACACTGGAGTCCAACTTGTTATTAATTCTAGACGCCATCTCTTTTCTGTGTTTACTTTCTCGCTCCGTGTCGGTGTGTTCTTCGGACTATATAAGACAAGCGGACACAGGATTTGCCCCAGAGGTAATGCTCTAAGTAAGACAGAGAGGAAAAAGTACAGGATGAAATCCGTCACATTATCAAGCTCATGTAAATCAGTGACTCATATGTAACAGCAAAGCCAAACTCTGGCACAGCAAGCCTTAGGAGGAAGCCCACAGGCAGAAGACAGGGGCCTTCTGCATGGAGAAGAGAACACAGAAGGCTTTGCCATCTCCTAACAAAGTGAACTACACATGAAACAGACCAATCTATGATCACTGTATGTACTGGTGACCTGTGACCCCTGCCTGCCCCAACATGTGTGATCTCCTGCACAGCATCTTTGCAGACACATCTTTATAAGGAGGTTTTTGTTTTTGTTTTTGCATGGTTCCAGGGAAGTGTGACACATTCTGATGAAATGAAGCCGCTGAGTCTGGAAATCCCGCCTCTGTCAGCCTCACAGTACACTGGAGGTCTATTAGTTAGTTCTAGCTTGCGTACTGTTCTTCTGAGTCACTGAATGGGCCACAAGAGTTGGTACTCAGGGAAGGTTTGGGAGGCAGAGCTGGAGCTCTCTCTGGAGCTTTGAGGGCCTGGATGATCTGGGAATAAAGAATGAGATTTCCCCCAGACGTCTTTGCTTAGAGTTGTGAAGAAGACCCTGACGGGCCCTAAGATTTTCTCTGAGTACACATTGTTAATACTGTTTATGGTGTTAAAATAGAAAAACAAAATAAAACACTTACTAGAGAAGGTAAAAAGCATATCTGTTTTGTTTTTGGTTTTGTTTTACTTTTCTGAGATTTGAATGTCTTACAATGAATGATTGATGCCCTGGCTTCCATGAACTACTCTGTTTCCACCTTGGTTGCAAAATCACTCCTCAGCAAGCTGTCTTTTGCCTTGAGAGTATGGCTTCCCCAGTCACCCTGAAATCTATCAATCTTCCAAAGAACCACCGACTAGATGGGAAAGAATACCCAACATAGAATCTCTGTATCCAGCAGTGGGGGTGGGGTGGGGTAAGGTAGGGGTGGAGGCAGGATTGTAAGGGGTGCCTCTGTTGGGAGCTGTACTCATTTTGAAATTTCAAGTGTTACCCATTCCATCTCCCTGAAAGCATCTATTTTACTACTAGGGAGGGGATGGGGTGGATGCTCACCAGAGATGAGCTGCTGTGATGTTCTCCATGGGCAGAGCTGTTAAGAAGCACCTACTTACATAGATTGGGAGGAACATCCCAAGAGCCCCTATCCATTCTGGTGCACAGTCAATGCCAATAGGTGCTATTTCCTGAGGTATTGTTAATGTTCTCTGCATCCCGTGTTCAGCAGTGTTGAATAGAGTTCTTCCCTTGGTTAGCCCTCCATGAATCATTTCTGAATGATTGAGTGACAGAGTGGGTGTGGAGGGGCGGAAGCACACAGCTCCCTATTGATCCGGATCTGCTGGAGGACTTGGAGGGGAGGCCAGCTCTCTGTGTGATGGCTCACAGCCAGTGGGCAAGGAAGAGGGAGGTAGATAAGCAGACACTCACAGGCTGTGAGTCAGGCCAGAGGGGTCTAAAAGTTCATGCAGTCAAGCTAAGTTGGTGGCACCCACCATTTCCCCCAGAGCTAACTCTGAGGTGGGTTAATCCATTTATTTGTCAAACGCCCACCATTGGCCAGGCTCAGTGCCAGGCTGCTGTGGGCTGGCTCTGCTGCCACTCTTTTCTCCTAATGGGCTGCGCTGATGGGCTGGAGAGCTTTGTAGTCCATGAGCAGTTTGACAAGGTGGGTAAAAGCCACCAGTGAGTGGAAATAACTTAGCATTTCAGAGGTAATTGCTGCCTGTCAGGCTACACAGCTGGGCTGTTGGTCCAATGCTTTACTCCCCAGAGCTTTCTCTGTGGGATAATGGGACAGGGTGGGGAGCTGAGGGCTCTGTGTGAGTGCATTCTTCCAGGAGACATGGCCAGATGTGGTGGTTTGGTCATGGGGGCTTTGGCACCATGTAGGGTTCCTACGTACACATTAGCTGTTGTGTCTTTCCAAACTTCCAGCCAGAGGCTCTGACAATGGTTTTTGCTCAGCTTCTATCTCTGCTCTAGGTGGAGTCTGGAGGGATGTCCTCTACTGTCTCCCAATCCATGGCAGTGCTCCCACTTTGGAGGGATGAGGCCAGTATATTCTAGACTTCAGTCATTATAGTGCACATCCTCTATTGTCATTATTTGTGTTTCAGTGATCTCATTTAAAATTGCAAGGATGTTTAGCTGAGACTGAGCCAAGTATAGAAGAAAGAGGCTTGATCAATGAGCACAAGGAGCACAGACAGGAGCACAAGGTTCTGGTGAGCTAGTGCATTGTAGAGTGAATAAAAATAACACCAATCCATGCCACAATTAAAAAAACTAGGAGAATTCTGAATGCTCCACTATAAAGAACTGATAAATGTTTGAAGAGACATATGTTTAACCTAACATATGTGTAGCACACTGTGTGTGTTGAAATATCAGGTGGTAATGAATCCCTTATGTTAGGCTTTGATTACTGTAACAAAATACCAGAGACAAGCAACTTTAGAAATGAAAATGACTATTTGGACTCATAGTGTTAAAGGTTTCAGCTTGCCATTGCTCCATTCTTACAGTACATGCCAAGGCAGTCTACCATGCTAAGAAGTGGGGAGGGGGCGAAGCCCTAACCTCATGGCTGGAACACAGGAGACAGAGAGAAAGGGTCTAGACTCCTATTATTCTCTCCAAGGATGAACAGGAGACAGAGAGAAAGGGTCTAGACTCCTATTATTCTCTCCAAGGGACCTAACACCTCCCACAGAACCCAACCTCTTTTTTAAAGAATTTTTTTTTTTATATTTTGAGATTATACTATAATTATATCATTTCCCACTCTTCTTTCTCCCTCCAGACACTCTTGTGTGCCTCCCTTGCTTTCTTTCAAGTTTATGGACTCCTCTTCCATTATTTGTTGTTACATACATACATGTATATACGCATATAGGTGTGTGTATTACATATAGACTGCCAGTCTGTATAATATTAATTGTATGTATGTTTTCATGGCCCACCATTTGGTACTGGATAACAAATTGGTGTGCTCTTCCCCTGGAAAGACTAGTTCTCAGCCTTCTTTTGTTGCCTACAGCGCTTGGTGTAGGCTTGAGGTTTCCTGGGCTTTCCCCAGTGCATGCCAGCATGTCTACTGCTGTTGTCCTTGTTTATGCTATGGTTAGGCAGTCGTGCTGATGAGGCTTCATGGGTGTAACTTCCCAATGTTGTCAGGAGACATAATCTCACAGTAAGTTCCACAGTCTTTCGATTGCCTCTTCTGGTGCTTTAGATGCAAGAGTATTATATAGAGGTGTCTACTGTGACAGATCCACAACTCTGTCTTTTGATTGGTTGATGTTTTCTGTACTAGTCTCTAGAGGTTTGCTCTGAGGAGAAGTTTCTCTGAGGGGTGAAAAACTACACTTATTTGTGGGTGTAAAACCAATATTTATAACATAGATTGTGCTGTGGCAGCTGTAGGTTCTTCTCCAAAATCCATCCCTTGCCTAGGTTTTTAGTAGCAGGCATGATCCCCTTCTCATTGAGTGGGTTTTAAGTCCAATTAGAAAGCCATTGGTTACCACCAAGGTCTGCATGCGGCTACTGCACCCTTGGCTTGATGGTCCTTGATGAAGTTCATAGCCATCATTGCTGGGTAGGACTATTGGTTGCTTCCCTCCTTTGGAACCTGGCTTGGTGCCTTTTGGTATTGTGAAAGCTAGTCCTCAGCAGGAGGCTCTCAGGCCAGTTCCAGCCCAGGGGCCTCATCACCCTGTAGGACCCCCCTCCCTCTTAAAGGTTCCATCACTTCCAGAACCATCAACCTTTAAACACATCCTTGAGCCACATTTTCTAGATCCCAATCAGGCTGCCATCTAATATTTTAAAATATTTTATGCATCAATTCAAAAATAAACTTAAAATTTAAAATTATATAATCTTAGATGTTAGGGAGTTTATGGAGGGCATTGGAGGAGGAAAATAGAGAGTGGATATAATCATATTTATTGCATACATGAATAAAATTCTCTAGAGTAAACAAAAATTATACCCTTTCATAAAGAAAAGGTCTTTGTTTTGTTTGTTTGTTTGTTTATTTTTAGATCCTATTGTGAAGCAAATAGCACAGTGTGCCCTGCAGCTTGAAAGTGATGAGGGAAGTCCTACATGCCTCACCTTGTGGTCACAGACCTGCTTTTTTGAGAAGAAATGACAAGTCCCCATTTTGTGAATCCCTCCAATGATGTTATCCATCTGTAAATCCAATGCATTCTATTCAAATACATTTCAAACAAATATATTTACAAAACGACTTCATTTAAATTTCGAAAATGGAAAGCAGGATCAAATCTGCTTGTAATCTCCAAACAGACAGGTTGAGAACAAAGCAGTGTTATTGAGTTTTTACCAAAGAGCGTGCTGGAGTGTTCCGCGCCTACAGCACTCTCTGTCTTTAGCCGGGGATATTAGGAGATGCTAATAGGTTGAGGAAATATTGGTATCAAGCTGAGACGGTCCTCCTTCATGTGACCAGTAGGGATGGAACCACAGTTAAAATGATGGTAGATTTCTTTTCTGTGACGTATAGTGGCATTTTTCAGATTCTCTGAGGGCACACAACAGGACATGACCAACATCATGAGAAACATGGCTGGAATTTGTAGAACATCCAATTTAACTGAGTACAGTGGTAGCTCTGGGTTTCTTAGGTTCCTTTGATGTGTTAATGATTGGGAGAGAAAACCAAAGAGAAAACTCAGAACAAACACAGTGATAAGAGAAGTGTTGCAATGTGCAATGTTCACAAGGGCATCCAGGCTTTGGGAGAGCCAAGCTTCCCTCAAGCAACTGTATGGTAGGAATTTAAAGGAAGAAATATTTCAAACCACAAGGCTTTCTTGTTATTCCCACTATTGGAAAATAAGCCAAAGCCACTCTCCTCACCTCCCCACCCCCACCCACCCTCTCTGCCACCACTGCCACATATTCAATGACAGCCACTTCAGTCTACATTGTGCATAACTGCAGCCAAGATGTCAGTGTAAAAATCTGAGAAAAGTTGTTTCATTAAGGAGTCAGAAACCTACTGGAGGGGGCTCAGGAGTATTTCTATATCTATTTTGGGGTTTACATGAGGCAAGGCGCTTATTTAAAATATATCTCTGGGCCTGAGGAGATGGCTCAGTCAGTAAAATGCTTGCCATGCAGACATGAAGACCTGATTTTAAGCCCCAGCTTCCAGGTAAAAGCCAGACATGGTAACACTTTTGTAATTCCAGTGCTGGGGAGGCAAGGCCCAGTGAGAGACCCTGACTCAGAAAATATATGGTACATGGCTCCTGCAGAATGACAACAAAGCTGATCTCTGGTGGCCACACATACGCACACGCTTATGTATTGCACACCTACACAAACCTTCTGCCTGCAGAATTCTGTCTCTTCTGTTCCACTATGAAGACATGAGATCTTAGAGTTTGAGTTTGAAGTGACCCCCATGAATTACGCTTTGAACATTTAGTCCTGGCTGGTACTGTGGAGTCTTAAGAAGTGAGCTTGGCAGGATGATGAGGTGCTGTTGCTGGTTACTCATACCAGTCCCTGGTTTGGTCCCATACCAACATCTGGGTCTACTGCAGCAAGAACTGCTGCTGTCCTGCCATGCACTCCATCATACCACCTCTGCCATGACAGACGATACCCGCTGGAACTATGAGCGAAAATAGTCTTCCAACCTTATGTTGTTTCTATAAACAATGCATCAGCTCTACTTCCCGAGTCTGCATAATGTCCCCGAGCTGAGAGTGAAAGTACACCCCCTGGAGAAAACATTCCTTGTTAACAGACTTAACAGGGTGTCTATGACAAGACTCCCTGGTCCTACCTTTAATGAGGCAGTAGTTATCAATACTTCTGAGAAGATGGCTTCATGCTACTGAGTGTTTCCCTGCCATCAGGGCCCACTGCCAGGCTAAGAGCCCTGAATCTACTGTGAGGCTGGAGTCAAATGAATGGACATTGAAGTTTAGAAGTTATGCCTCCTGGTTGAGCTGGAAGCCTCAAAAAAGAATAAAAAGATAGGTAGGTAGGTAGGTAGGTAGATAGATAAATAGATAGATAGATAGATAGATAGATAGATAGATAGATAGATAGATAATGTGTGAGAGAGACAGAGGCAGGCAGACAGACAGATGGACAGACAGACAAACAGAGAATCAGATTTAAGGGGTATATGTGATGAACTTAAAAATAAGAAGGAAACAAGCTACAGTGCCCCTCCTTAATGGCAGGCTTTTCCAACATACCCAGTAGATGCCTAAAACCATGGGTAGTGTGAACACTATAGTTTGTCTCATACTCAAAAATATAATAAAATTTGATATATAAATTAGGCACAGTTAGAGATCACTAGCAATAGCCATGAAAACACTTGTAACAATGTACTACTGTAACTACTTGTAAGCTGTGTTCTCTCTCTCTCTCTCTCTCTCTCTCTCTCTCTCTCTCAGAGCATCTTATTACACTTTAAGGTTTTCATTTAAGGAAGCACTTCACAGCTTCTCCTTGGAATCTCTAAATCTCCAGCCCCACTACCCTTACAGTCTAGGATTATGATTAAGTAAAGCAGAGGTCAGTGGAACACAGGTACTGAGAGATTGTGCGCATTAGTTACCTTTCCTATCACTGTGACAGAACACCGAGAGATGAGCCTAAGGGAGGAGGGAGGTAGTTTGGCTAACAGCTTTAGAGGTCATTTGTCCCATGTACTTGGACAGAACATCACAGTGATGAGAATATGGGTAGGAGGGAGGGACTTCTTACCTCATGGCAAAAGGAAGCTTGAAGGGAGGAAGAAGGGACCAGAAAGAGAGGTGGAGAGAGAGTAAGAAGAAGAGGAGGAGAAAGACGAGGTAGGGGAGGAGAGGAAACAGGAAAGGTCCAAGGAACTACTTCTGCATCTAGGCTTCACTTCCTACAGCTTCCAGATCCTCTCAAATCAGTGCCACAAGATAAACACACAAACAAAAAACCCAACAACAGCAACAACAACAACAACAACAAAATAAGCATTCAACATCTGAATCTGTGGGAGGTCCTTAATACTCAATAACTTTATGATAGTCCATCTGATGGCTGAGGTAGACTGAGTAGCAGGTAGATAGCATACACAGCCTGGATACATTGCATAATGGGATGATTCATTTCCCAGTTAGAATACATCAGAATGGAAATGCCATAATGTTATTCATTGTAACAAACAGTCAAAACTAACAAATTCTTTTATTCTGAAATTTCTTGCTTAATAAGTTTGAATTATACTGCACCAGAAACTACAGAAAGCTAAACTATAGACCCAGGCATGGGTGGTTGTAAACAGCAGTCAAAAGCTCAGACTCTGAGATCAGGAAGACTGTGTTGGCATCTCTGCTCCACTACTTGCTGGTATGTGTCCACCTACCACACCAACCAGTGTCTTCTCTTTGGCACAGGGTTCTATGTTCGCTCTGGGGCTCAATCATACTGACTGATGGGTACAGAAGCAGTGAAGATTCAATGGGCAATGAAAGTACTCCAAGAATTTCTTATACAAAACCTATCCAACAAGTATTAACTGTGATTATTGACTATTGAGTCCTTCATCAAGCTTTTGTTGATTTCAACACTAGTGACACAGATGAACAGAGCTCAGGTCCTACCTCTGGGATTCTTACTTGTTGATGGGTTTTGAGATGTTCATGACACTTGCACACACAAGTCAGAGAGCATCATGATAGGAAGACCAGGAGAACAAGAGTAGAATGGAAAGAAGATGCAATCTAGCTGGAGGAAGGAAGGCTTCCTGGAAGAGATGGTGTGTAATCTGAGCCCCTAAGAGCAGACAGCCAGAGATGTCCTACCAGCTGATGAAGAGGTGTCCCTATGGGGACGTTACATGCCCATCACATAAGTTCTCTTCTGGAGACAGCAAAATCAGAATTTAAGTGGCATCTGCTGAGTGACTGGTCACTTGTGTGTCAAAAACATACTAAGCCTCAGAAAGAAGGTGTCTTGTTTTAAAGAGCTGACTGGGGAAGACAAGCTAGGAAGACCTGAGCAACAGAAGCCCCCAGACAGAACCTGTATAGTCACAGAGGAGAAGCCTCCAGGCAGGACAGTGAGAAGCTTCCCAGCTGAGGCCTTAGCTTGAGGGAGTTGGTAGCTGCCATCTCCTCTACTGGGATTCATCCTACACCATTGGCTACCAGATTTGGTTCTTTTTGTAACACAGGTTTCAGCTGATGCACATGTCACCTCTTCAAACACAAAAGCAAAGGAAACAAACCTTTGTTTGGAAGCCATTCCTCACCCATCTGTAACGTCTTCACTGCCTTACTTTACCTACTCCATGCTTCTTGCACAATTCAAATGATCTTGATCATTCTCTTTTGACTTTGAAAGCTCCCCCAGGTGCAGAGACCTTGCCTGTTTCAGTTGCTGGTATCTCCAGAGCTTTTGAGTTGGACTGCGGCACACAGTAGGTTTTCACAGTTGAGTGTGAGTATTCTCAGGTAAGAGGCATGGCTGAGATAATGAGTTTGTTCAAAGGCCACTAGGAATTTACATCTCTTTATTAGGATTACTTTATGGGCTCTGATGGAGTATGAAAATACAAAATTTACATGTTTGGAGCTTGATCACCATGTCATCAGATGCCTGTTGTTACACCTACTATGTCCCAGACTATGCAGTAGTCATAGAAGAGAGAGTAGTGAAACATCCAGAAAGAAGCCCCTGTCCCCTATGGTCAACAACAAGATATGTCTGTGTCAGCGATAGTGACATCTGCTTGGTGGGGCAAGGCATTCAGCTGTCAATGGTTAGAACAGGCCTTTCAGAGAAGGCAATATTTGAACTAAAGTGTGAAGGAGGCCCCAAGTGGAGTTAGTAAGTTAGTTGCTAGTGGAGTTATGGCAACAGCCCTCAGGACTATAATGGGCAGGGTGGGTCCAGCAAGGAGGAGAAACGTGTAATTAGTTCAGGGAGCCGCTGGGGGGCGGATCAAGCAGGGTCTTAGAGATTCCTGCAAGAGTCTTGACTTTTGCCTAGTGAACAAGAAGGAGCTGGGATGGCTGGGGCTCTGGAATCCTGTGATCTGACTTCTTGTTTGTTTTTACTCAGACAGATTCTCATGTGTTTTGGTCTAGCTTTAAACTTGCTATGTAGCCAAGAATGACCTTGAACTTTGGATCCTCCTACCTCTGTCTCTTGAATGCTAGGGTTGTAGGGTAGTGACACTGTGTCAGTGTTTTAATGATGTGTTGAGCACAGAACTAGGGCTTTGCATGCTAGCCAAGCATTCTGCCAACTGAATGGCATGCCTAGCTCCTGCCTTGTTTCAACAGGCTCTGCTGAGCTGCTCTGTAGGGAGGGCAAAGCAGGTACAGGAAAGGAGGCCTCTGTAATGGTGGCAGATGCCCAACATGGTCTGGAAATTTAACTGCAGCACCGGTTGATGAGGACAAGGTGTGGGGGATGAGTCAAGCAAGATGATGGCTGTGACAGGGTGATTTAGGTCATGTTGTCATTGGGCACAAATGACTTAGCTATAGTGCATTTGTGGCTTCTCTCTGTTAAACTTTAAAAGTCCATTGCAAGTGACAAGCTGAGGTTTGAGCCTAACTCTTTGAAATCCAACCCCTTGCCTGATTTTTCAAGCATCCATCCACATTCAACTGTAACCTTCATTCCCAAATAGGGATGATGGCAGTGCCATCCTAAGGGTCTTTGGGGCCCACTTTAAAACATAGACTTTTTGGATAGCCTCTTGACATCCTTTGAAGGATCTTGTCCAACCCTAAAAAGGCACATGTCACTTATACGAGTCACCTAGCTTCTCCTCTGATCTAGCCCCTCCCACAGGTATGACAAGGTAGCTGTCATGATGGAATTATCCGATTGGAAATTGATGCTTGTGAGTTCTTTCAGCAGAATCGAACACTAGCATGGCTTTCAAGCAGTCAGGTTCCAACTCTCCAGGACTTCCCCCAGGCTGCTGAAGCATAGGGGATGCTCTCTGCCTTGGCAGCCTCTTTGCAGTGTGTTTCTGCTTTGATGGCTTTAATGAAGATATGAAATCATCTAACAGCTTTCATTTTGCTCAGGCGAGATGGCTTAAAGTGGAGGCAGCATTTCCCAGGATCAATCCCCATCTTCAGAAGTGGTTGGTTAAACTCTGCAGTTACAGCCACTTCTCACTGGAACGGTGTGGGATCTGAATTATTAATTCTGTGAAAAATGAGTTAAGTCTCCACAGAGCTCTGTAGTGGCACCAGCCCCACTCTGGGTGCCTTTCTCGTATTTCTGTAGCACAAACATCTCAGTTAAATCCTAGGAAGCATGGCTAGATCTCTTTCTGTTAGTCACAGTCTTTCTGAGGAAAAGAACTCTGTTGGATTTCTAAGAGACAGGCACTTCTGTCAAAGGCACTTACAGGTTCTTGAACTTGGGACTCATCCTAATGACAACTGTTCAAATAAGGTCATGTCTAGGCACACCTGCCTCTCCCATTTGGCTGAAGCCAAGAGAAATATGTAGAAGGATTGGGACGCCCTGAACTATCAGAACATGGCATGGGGCGTTGGAGGCAGGGAATGAGCCTCACAGTGCTAGTCCAAAGCTTCAAAAATGGGGTGTTCTTAAAGCCTCTGTGGGTCATAAATTAATGAATGATGTTGGCCAACAAAAATTAGGCCTTCATCCCAAAGACCTAAGCCCCATGTCAACATCTTTGTATCACTAAATCCCCACTTTTCTCTCTTCTCCCCTCCTCTCCTCCTTCTCTTCCATCCTTCTCTTTTCCTCCCCGCCATTCTTCCTTTCCTTCCTTCACTTTAAAAGATAATAGATATGGTGGTGTACACCTATAACTCCAGCACTGGAGAGGCTGGGGTGAGAGGATCACAAGTTAGAGGGCAGTCTAGGCTATATAGCAAGTTCAAGGCCAGTCTGCTACACAGTAAGACCTTGCCTCAACACACACACACACACACACACAAACAAACAAACAAAACAGATGGTGAGTTCCCTATTTGTAGTTGTGTCTTACTGATTCAAAACTTTTCACAAAGATAGTGTGTGGGAAGGTTGTTACTGGTCACCTGTCTCTCTGAAACTGGAAGAGTGGATTTCAGAAGCAGATACCACTGACCCTCTGCTACTGATACTCTGTGATGTGCATTGCTCCATTCTCCTCAGCCTTGGGTATATATATATATATATATATATATATATATATATATATATATATATGAGATGAAGATCTCAAGGGCTCTTACCCCATAGCTATCTTAAGTGAACTATTAGACTTTACTGTCACTCCATTGGTCCTCCTTCTAGAGTTGTGGTTGAAGTGGTTATGATTATTGGTTATTTGTGGCCTTGCCAAGAAAAGAACAAACTTTCACTGTGATGATGTGGACCTTCATAAGTATATGGAAAACTACAATCTTTTCAGTTGGGCCAACAAGAAAAAGAATAATCCAGAGCCAGGATGATACATGATTGGTGAGTCCTATTTGGCTCTATTCCTGGACCCCAGGAAGAGAGTCAGCAGTCTCTGTTGCTCATTGTCAGTCATGTGCATGCTCAAAGCATCCCTGGTCACTTCTCAGATTCATGTTGCTGTGTTTCCAATAGCTGAGTTTCTCCATCCTTCCACACACTTCTCCTGACACTAGCATCTGGACAGCATGAGTGCTTAGAGGTTCATATTTTAGAGATGATCTTGCTTGTGCTAAATGTCAGAGTCCCTCTGATTCTGGATGCTTAGTAGATGGAATCTGTCCTGGAAAGGGAGAACTTCTTGACAAGAAGGGGTTGGGGGATGTTCAAGGATGGAGCATAAAGATCAGCCTAGAAGAATCTCTGTTGACCAGTACTCAGTGTGTATGGGAAGATAGAGGAACATTGGGGTTCAGAAGGGTGAATGAGGATGAAGAAAGAAGAGTCATGACAAGAAAAGCCAGCCACAGCTCAAGAACAGATGGCCTGCCAAGGTTAACATGGACCTCGCCAAAAACAAACGAAGCATTGATGTTAAGGATGGGGTTGTGTGCTTAGCACTAGGAGCCAGTGATGGACAAGCCAGAAAGTCATCAGTCATCCTCAGAGGCAATGTCCATATATCCCCCCCATTTGTGGGGCTTTCAGCAATCTTTCTCAAAGCTAACACATTGTTTCCCAACCTTCTGCCATTTCTCTACCCTTTTCATGACTTACTTCTGCACATACCTACAAATATCATTTACTCTACATTCTATTAAAGACCTCTCATTATTTTTACTCACCTTAGTTTACTAAAAATGAAACTTCAGGAGGCTGGGGAGATGATCAGTCCGGAAAATATTGGCTGCACAAGTATGAAAACCTGCGGTCTATCTGCAGAGCTATGTATAAAAGACATATAAAGTAGCATGCATCCATCAATAATTCCAACATTGGACTGACAGAGACAAGAGGATTCTGGGGAATTGCCAAGTTAATATAACTAATTTGATGAGCTCCAGATTCAATGAAAAACTGTGCTTCAAATAAAAGGTAGGGGCTAGAGAGGTGGCTCAGTGGTTAAAAGCACCTGCTGTTCTACCAGAGAACTCACTGTGATTCCCAGCAATCACATGCAACCCAGAACCATCTATAACTCTAGTTCCAAAGGATCCAATAGCTTCTTCTAATCTCTGTGGGCACCAGGCATGAACATGATGAGCAGCAATGCATGCAGGCAATGCCCATATACATAAATAATAATAAATAAATCTTTAAAAACTAATAAGCTGGGGAGCAATTGAGAAAAATACATGAAATTAACATCTGGCTCTTATATGCACTTGCCCCTACACTTGTGTACACACACACACACACACACACACACACACACACACACACACACCAGAGGGAAACTTTATATCACCATCCTTAACGACATTCCTTGCTTTTTTGCCAGAAATAGAAAATAATTGAGAAAACAAACATAGTCATCACCAAATAGTGGGCTCTGTGCTATTCCAACACGGTTGGCTGCCATGCTCGGCTGGCTGCTATGCTCTGCCTGAGGCAGCCCTGCTCTGTTGAGGAGGAAAATAAAAACAATTGGAGGTCTGGGAATATAGCTCAGTGGTAGAGTGCTTGCCTAGCACGTGTAAGGCCTTAACTAAGTTTAGTTTCCAGTACACACACACACACACACTCATTCAGAGCTAACAACACCATTCTAACAACTAAGACTTTCTCCATGATGCAAGTAAGAGAATCAAATACAGTGACATAGGAACGCGAATTATTTGCTAGTGACAGGATGGAGTGGTGGTGAGGCAGACTGTGGGTACCATCTCATTCTTTAAGCCCTAGTGCTGCGTCTCCCACACTTTGGGGAGTTCTGGCCCACCCCCACCCCTCTGGCTTTGGTGTCACCGTATTACTGTATCATATTTAGTTGTCATGGTCCATCAACAGCTTGGGAGGGACTGGCTGACATTACCAAGTCTGAGTGGTTTAAAAAGCTGTGATTCTGATTTAAATTGCAAATGGATAGGGCATCATGGGAAGACGAACGCAGACGTGAAAACTGGGAGGAAAAGATCCAGCCCGGCAGTATTTTTAGATTCCCCCCCCCATCGGTTTTGCATAATTTGTATTTGGACTTTGGCTTTGATAAGTTCTGATCTTCACTCGCCAATACGTTCACCAAGGGCTAACCTAAGGTTTCCTTCCAATCCCCTACAGCTCCCGAAATCACCTGTGTAAAACCTTTATGAAATACTCCTTAAAAATATAGTGACTTGGATGGGGCTCAAAGGCATCACGCCATGCTGAGTGAGAAGAAGGTTATATACTGCCTGTTTCCAATTATACATGACACTCTCAAACAGGCAAACCAATGTGCTGGAGAAAAATCTACTGCTTGCCAGGGCTTAGGACAGTACAGAGGGGAGCCTAGAAACAGACAAGCTGGGAGGCATTCTGAAGGGTTGCTCTGAGACAGTAGCTCTCAACCTTCCTAATGCTTCAACCCTTTAATACAATACCTTATATTGCAGTGACCCCCAACCATAAAACTATTTTCATTGTTACTACATAACTGTAATTTTGCTATTGTTATAAATTGTAATGTAAATATCTGATATACAAGATATCTAATATGTATCCCCTGAGAAAGGTCGTTTGCCGGACGCCCCTCCCCCAGAGGGTTACAACCCACAGGTTGACAAACACTGCCCAAAGGGCTCTGTCCTGTATCCTGAGTGGGATGATAGCCAAACAAAGCAATACATGAGTTAAAGTTTGTACAAACCAATACACGAGTTAAAATTTGTACAAAATGATACATGAGTTAAAATTTGTACATGTGTGGATGGAAGCAGCGCTAAGAGGTCCAAGTAGGTTAAGGGAAATTAAAGTTGAGAGGGATACCTAGGGGTTTGGGAAGATGTGCATGGGAGGGAATGGGGGTGGATTTCATAAAACACACTGCATACATGTGTGAAATCCTCAAACAATAAATTCCAAATGTATATTAAAATGCAAACAGCTGGGCTCAGTGGTAGAGACCTTAGCTAACATGTATGAAGCCTTGGGTTTGAGCTTAGCACCACAGGACAAACAAAATTCACAGTGCAGAATACCCACAAAAGTACATTTTTCAAAGTATATCATTTTCAAAGATAAAATTCTAAAAGAAAATATTAGCAACATTCTTAGTTGTTGGACTCAGTGGTTGATGGACACCCATACTCAGAAGAATGGGAATCCTAGTTATCAGTGGAATAGTTTTTTTTTTCTTCTGATTTCCAAGATCTCCTAAGTTTCATCTTTGTTGTCTATTGGCATCAAGGCTGCAGGTGGCATTTAAAGCTTCCTCTTTGTTCCACTTATAACAGAGAGCTGTGAAGCCAAGGCTGGGTGAATCTATTGTGGTGAAGCCTCCTAGGCAGAGAGCCTAACTGAGCTAGAAGCATCCCCTTGCTTAGCCTATCTTCTATCATGAGTACACAGAGCAGAGACCAAAACCTTTATAAATTTGACCTCCTGGCCAAAGCACTCCAGGGCCAGGAAGAACTAACTTCTCAAAAACTGTTAATCAGAGGCCACCAATCAATCTCTCTCTCTCTCTCTCTCTCTCTCTCTCTCTCTCTCTCTCTCTCTCTCTCTCTCT
>NW_022196904.1:110479497-110595613 GCF_008632895.1 Mastomys coucha
TCAGAAATCCACCTGCCTCTGCCTCCCAAGTGCTGGGATTAAAGGCATGCGCCACCACTGCCCGGCGCTTTTTAAATTTTTAATTAGATATTTTCTTTATTTACATTTCAAATTTTATCCCCTTTCCCCTCAGAAGACCCCCCATCCCCTCCCCCCTTCTCCTGCTCACTAACCCACCCACTCCCACTTCCCTGTTCTGACATTCCCTTACATTGGGGCATCAAGCCTTCACAAGACCAAGACCCTCTCCTCTCATTGATGTCCCACAAGGGCATCCTCTGCTACATATGCAGCTGGAGCCATGGATCTCTCCATGTGTACTCTTTGGTTAATGGTTTAGTTCCTGGGAGCTCTGGGGGTACTGGTTAGTTAATATTGCTGTTACTCCTAAGGGGCTGCAAACCCCTTCAGCTCCTTGAGTCCTTTCTCTAGCTCCTCCATTGGGGACCTGTGCTCAGTCCAAAGGATGGCTGTGAGCATCCACTTCTGTATTTGTCAGACACTGGCAGAGCCTCTCAGGAGACAGCTATATCAGGCTCCTGTCAGCCAGCACTTGTTGGCATCCACAATAGTGTCTGGGTTTGGTAACTGTATATGGGAAGGATCCCCAGGTGGGATAGTCACTGGTACAACCACTCTGGAAATCAGTTTGGCAGTTCTTCAGAAAATTGGACATAGTACTACCTGAGGACCCAGATATACCACTCCTAGGCATATACCCAGAAGATGCTTCAACATCTCCACTAAGGACACATGCACCACTATGTGGTGCATAGCAGTCTTATTTATAATAGCCAGAAGCTGGAAAGAACCCAGATGTACCTCAACAGAGGAATGGATACAGAAAATGTGGTATATTTATACAATGTAGTTGGCCTTTCCTTCAGTGTCTGCTCCAATCTTTGTCTCTGTATCTCCTCCCCTGGGTATTTTGATCCCCCTTCTAAGAAAGTATCCACACTGTGGTCTTCCTTCTTGAGCTTCATGTGGTCTGTGACTTGTATCTTGTTATTCCAAACTTCTGGTCTATTATACATTTATCAGTGAGTGCATACAATGTGTATTCTTTTGTGGTTAGGTTACCTCACTCAGGACGATATTTTCTAGTTCCATCTATTTGCCTAAGAACTTCATGAATTCATCATTTTTAATAGCTGAGTAGTACTCCATTGTGTAAATGTACCACATTTTCTGTATCCATTCCTCTGTTGAAGGACATCTGGGTTCTTTCCAGCTTCTGGCTATTATAAATAAGACTGCTATGAACATAGAGGAGCATGTGTCCTTAGTACATGTTGGAGAATCTTCTGGGTATATGCCCAGGAGTGGTTCAGCTGGATCCTCAGGTAGTACTATGTCCAATTTTCTGAGGAACTGTCAAACTGATTTCCAGAGTGGTTGTATAAGCTTGCAATCCCACCAGCAATGGAGGAATGTTCGTTCTCTGTTTCATGGTATCTGGAAGGAGACACAAAGACCACATGCAGCCAGCACAGCCTGCTTTTAAAGTGTCCGTACAAGGTGTCCCCAGCATCCTGTCTGTCACTTGTCTTGGTTGAAATAGTTTGCTTTTCTTTAGAGGACTAAGTCACCATTCATATTATTGCCATTATTCCCCTCAGTGAAGTGATTGTGCCCAAACTACCTAGACCAGAGGCAAACAAACAAACAAATAAATACATAAATAAATAAATAAAACCTGAGAGTTGTCATTCCATAGGCGATAGTTACGCAAGAGAGTGGCTGCAGTAGCCCAGGAGTCTGCACAAAAAAGAGCAAGGTAGGGTGTGTCAGGAAGTAAAATAAGGAAGGGATGGGGGAGCAGGAAGATGATGTCACTTCCTAAAATATGGTGAAGCAGACTGAAGGTGAGCAGGCATGGTGGGGTACCCACCTCTTCAGGATATTTCATCCCACGTGAGTGTCTGTGGAAAGGCACCACACAGTTTAACTTTACCATCCCCTGTACTGACCCACATACCTTGTGCCTTGGGCTCTTACAGGGTCAGTGTGGGATTTGCACATTTCAAAAACGATCATCATACCACGTATCAAGACATTTGAGCCCTGTTGCTGCCATCGCTGTCCCCAACATAGAACTACTTTTATTTATGTGGGTTAAAGAGAAATTGATCTTATAAGTAAAAAAATAAGCGAAGAAAGGCATCCAGATAGAACTCAGCACAGCAGATAAAGAAAATTTACAAATACTCTCAAGATATATTGCTCAATTACAAGAGCAGCGTGGGGTATG
The DNA here is from genome assembly GCF_008632895.1 of Mastomys coucha. NCBI lineage: Eukaryota > Metazoa > Chordata > Mammalia > Rodentia > Muridae > Mastomys > Mastomys coucha. The sequence continues at coordinate 110,481,752 of NW_022196904.1, forward strand.
GGTGTAACTCAGCAGTGGGTTGTGGGTGTAACTCGGCAGTGGGGTGTGGGTGTAACTCGGCAGTGGGGTGTGGGTGTAACTCGGCAGTGGGGTATGGGTGTAACTCGGCAGTGGGGTGTTTACCTCTCATGCACAAGACCCTGGGCTCCAGCCCCAGTGATGTACACACACTCGCCCCAAGGCAGCGAAGTGAAAAACATACGTTATCATTTGTATAAAAGGAGAAAAAAGGATAATACATTCGTGTTCTTATTTATGCATAAATTATGAAGGGTTATAGAAAAAAAAATCCAACACACTAACAGCCATTTCCTAGGGGTAAAATTGAGTGGATGGGAGATGTGAATAGGAGGGAGACTTTTGATCAACCCTTTATATGTTTTATGCTTTATGATTTCAACCCTGGAAGAACTAAGGTGGAAATTGTGCACTGTGGGGAAAAAAATAAGGAACGGATAAAAAGATTAAAAGCCACCCATGCAGTCCTCGGGGTTGTGATCACTGTTAAAATGTTGCTTTTTGCTGTTCTGGATAAGTCATTATGTATGCTATATGTCATTTTTCATGCACATGCACACACATACCCTCATGTATATAGTGTGCTTTACCGTGCTTCATAGGCCATTTTATAAGTTGCAGTTTCATTTAACAATGTGACAAGGATCTCTTCATGTCAGGAAGAATAGAGCTACACAGTACTATTAAATGTCTGTGCAGAATTTGGCTGTGTACACAGACTGTTGCCTACTTAAATGAACTATTGATGAGCTCAATTGCCTCCCACCTTTTGTTACTGAAAATTTAATACAAGGGCAGCAGCAGGCTCTTTACCCAGTTCTCCCTCAGGATAAAATCTCTTTGGAGGAATTTTTTATCTTTGAAAATAAGTATGCTAAAACATGGAAGTAGCAATTTTAGTATAAATTTCCCTTTTTTTCCATCCCAGGCTCTACACCTTACCAGAGGTGTATGTCTTCCCCTAGGAGCTGAAGGAGGCCTTTGTCCTGTGTTAAAGATCGACTTTCTATCTTGTTATTACTCTAATGTTGCTAACCTAGTTAGTCTTTGCAAATGTAATGTGTGAAACCATATCCTTCTAATTTGGAATTTTTCATAAGTACTACAAAAACATTTTAGTCCACTTGGCTTTTTCTTTAAAATTTGGTTATGTTTGTCCATTAGTTATTTCTTCATTTGCCTTGAGAGAAGATACTTCACGCTCAGCACCGGGCTGACCTCTGAGCTGGTTCTAGCTTTTAATGTGTTCCTGATAGTTGGATCTGAATACTTTTGTCTTCATAGTAAGCCTGATGATGGAAGTGTGTGTGTGTGTGTGTGTGTGTGTGTTTGGTTGGTTTTTGTTTTGTTTGTTTTGTTGTTGTTTATTTTTGGTATTGTGGATCGAACTCAGGGCTGGGGGCTGAGCCACATCCTCAGCAGTTTTCACTATTTAATTTGAGAGTGACTCTCTAAATCGGCCAGGCTGGCCTCGGACTTACTTGTTCTTTACTATTGGCAGGCCTTAAGCCTGTGATCCTCCTGACTCAGCTTCCCAAGTACAGCTGGAGTTATAGCCCCACGACTGCAAGCCTGGCTCTATCTTGATGATTTTCAGCTTCAAATGTAAAAGCTTTAAGTTTTAAGCTCTCTGGTGATTAAAATACTTATCGTGACTTAGTGTGTACTTTATCCTTTTGGGGCCTGTTTGTTTGTTTGTTTGTTTGTTTGTTTTGAGGCAGGATGTCACTGTGTAGCCCAAGCTAGACTTGGCCTCACAGATCTTCCATCCTTATCTCCCAAGTGCTGGGAGTACATGGATACCTCTGTGCCAAGTGTTTAGAGTCATCTTCCCCATTCTCCTGTCTTTCCGTGTTAATGGAGTTTTCTTTCTCTCCTTTTCTGGAGTGAAAGTTAGGTTATCTGCATCTGGATTTTTAACAGGTGCCTTTATAGCTGATCAAACACTTGCTGAAGAGTAATTCAGAAGAGTGAGTGCAAGCGAATGCAGCCCCCATGCCATCCATTGCGTCCATTGCAGGGCACTTGACTCCACTTTGCTTTTGGGATGTTAACATTTATCAGAAAAATTGTGTCTGGATAGTTTAAACAGTTAAACCAGGGCAGGGCCCCTCCAGGACTATAGCTGCCTGACTTCTTCGGATTATGATTTCTGGTTACGAAAGCATTCCATTTATTATCTTTTCAGCTTGCTACTTCTGTGTTCTGCATATCACTAAATAACATGTTTATGTCGCTGTGTTTTATAAATCATATAAAAGCTAACCTTGGGAATTAAAATCGCACCTGCTAGTCACTTAGTTAAAAATAATAAATGTCCTAACTGCAGAATATATAGCAAACAATGATAATATATACAATACCAGCAGAAACCACACAGATGTGGCCAAAGCACGATTTTGCATCAACTGGACTTCTTTATTTACTGGAGCAAATGCATTTACTAAGAATCCAACCCAGGTGTTAGAGGAAGGAGGAGACAGTGCAAGAAAACAAGGAAATCATCCAAAGAGGCAAAGAAATTAGCAAATGGAGAAAACCAGTAGCATTGATTAAAAAAAATAAATACAAGAGTTAACTCTTTGATAAAATTACAAAGTGGACAAACCTAGATGATGGGGAAGATAGATATAGCTTCAAGAATTCTTTAAAAAAATCTCTGTGAAGGGCTCAAACTTTATGTTACTGAAAAAGAACTGTGTAAAAATCAAATATTTAATCCTCTTAAAGCATCACAAAAGTGCTAAAGATACTTTATAAGTATAGTTTTGAAAATGGTTTTCAGTGAAGAAGATGTGAGTGGGATCAGAACCAATGTAAGTGGCAACTTCCACATAACTCTACTGATGAACCACAGAAGGGCTGCAGCTCGTGTTAGAGATAGATTCCTACCTCTGTGGGAAACTACTGACATACTCTATCACGAGTTTTCTGTTTTAAATTTGAAGTCCTCCTAAAATCCACAACCATGTTTTTATTTTATTGTTTTTGTTTGTTTGTTTTTGTTTCTTGCTTATTTTTTTGAGACAAGGCCTTACCTAGCTCAAGGTGGCCTTGAACTCAGTATAAAGCCAAGAATGACCTTTAACGTCACTACCTCCTGTCTTTGCCTCCCAAGTGCTGGAATTACAGGCGTGGGTTACCACACTGGGTTTACAGGGTGCTGAGGACTGAACCAGGGCTTTCTCACTAAGCTGTAGATAGGCCCTCGATGACAGCCATTAGCACTCCAGTCTTTATTGACTGTGATTCTCAATGTTCTCTTCTCATCTACAATTAAAAAAAAAATGGTTTTCATTTCTTAACCAATTTTTAAAAGATTTCTTTATTTTAAATTGTGTGTGTGTGTGTGTGTGTGTGTACCTTTGTGAATTTGTACGTACCATGTGCATACAGGTGCTCTCAGAGGCCTGAAGACTGCATTTGATCCCCTGGAACTGGAGTTACAGGAACTAGTGAGCCTCCTGGTGTGGGTGCTGGGAACTGAGGCCAGGTCCTCTGCTGGAGCAGCCCCCTTCAAAGCTGAGTTCATTCTCCAGCACCATGTTAGTTTTTTAAATCTGAGCCTCCAGCAGACTGAAAAAATGTTTTTCTGTTTGTTTGTTGCTGTTTTGGTTTTCATATAAAAGTTTGGCTGACTTGGTTGGAATTCTTAGGAGAAAAATTTTTTTTAAAATCTCTGAAAACACGATCGGATTGTCACAAGGCTTGTGTGTGTGTAGCAGAGCAGAACCTGATGTCAGCTGGATCCTTTTCCTCTTTGTAGGCACACTTCTTTTTCTTTGCCTAAGATACTTTCATAAATTTTCTCCCTTACTTAAATTAAAAAATATAAGCTTGGAGCCAGGCTGCCCTGAGTCCAAGCACAGACTCCTCTGCCCACTAGAAGTGTCCCTTGGAAGCGCACTCCCCTGCCCTGTATTCCCCCCTGGTGTGATGCATGTACTGCCTGCATAGGGACAATATGAGGCCCTGCTTGGATTAATATGTGCTCCAAGCTTAGAAGAAAAACTAAGCCCATAGCAAGGACTACTTAGGGATTTCTATCTTAATATTTTATCACTATAATTACTATTACTAAATATTTAGGTCTTCTCTTGCTGTTAATTGTATTTTCCTCTATAAGTAGTCAAGATTTCCAGTGCCTATAAGGGAATTTTCTGTAGTTCCCTGTAAGCATATCACCTCCCAAGTTGACTTTCTCTGTTTACTTGTGGGACAGACAAGTGGCTGTCTCTGTACTTGGCTCAGATACCTGCTGCAACAATGTATCTCAGATAAGTGTTTTGTGGGATCTTTGTTCTGGGAGGCTTCTGGCATCTGGAGAACCCCCCTGGACATCCTAACCTGGAGATTTGCACAACCCCAGTCTGTGCTCAACAAGTCCTTCCTCCACCCATTTCTGAATTCAGAAGTGCTCCCTGGTCCTGCTGAAGTCTTTCCATACACCTCAGGCACACTGTTACACCCATGCTGCAATTTATAGGTTGGCTGGGTCTTCCCTCTGTATGGTCTCATCTTTTAACTTGTAAAAAAATGTTCTGTTTACGGGATGTCAACTCAGTACATCTCTAGTTCCCAGCACAGATGCAGATTTCTGCTTGTCACTACTAACAGGGACCCAGGAGGCGAGGTAGAGGAAGCTATAGGTTTAGGGAACTCTTTTAATCTGAATCTGGCTCTTGTTTTGAAACAGGGTCTCATATGGCCTAGATTGGCTTTGAACTCCACATGTAGCTTAAGATGGTCTTGAACTCTGAATTCTCCCACCTCTACCTCCCAAGTGCTGGGATTGCACATATGCATCAGCATGTCCAGTATACATAGTGCTAGGGCTCGAGCCCAAGGCTTTGAGCAAGCCAGTCAAGCACCCTAATGAGCCTGGCTGCATTCCTGTTCTTGATACCCACTTTATTATCATGGTTACTTCAGAGTGGAATCCAGATTTTTAAATCTAGGCTCCTTTGTCGGTCTATGGTTGGTCTTCTTTGTTCTTTTACATTGCTGGGCACTAGATGTTTTGTCTCCAGAGTACAGCATGCTTGTTGAAAAGGGCAGGAACGTCTCCCTTCTAGTCATTCCCTAATACTGCCAACGCCTCCAATATAAATATATCTAAATTGCATGAGATACTGACATATTTAATTTTCCTACATTGTAAGGCCAAAGATATACAGATGTCTGCAGGCTGTTTATTTTGGAGTTTGTTCCTGAAAGCAAGGGAGAACACTGAGCTAGCAGAGACTACTTGTCACTATGGTGAGTCAGATTCCATCCTGCTGAGAAGCCTAGGAGATGGTGTAGAAAGTGGCCTGCTGGGGGAGGATATCTCCCAAGGGTTCTCCATTCCCCACTTCCAGGTTTCCCACATGAGAGAAAGGAAGAAAGTGTCTCCACTTTAGACAAAGCCCTGAACAATCAGGAAATTCCACCGACTTTTGAGGGGTACAGTTGGGGATCACAGGAACTGCTCACAGCTGAATTTTAAAGTGGACTAAGCTGAGAGTGTCTGCTCCTTAATGTACAAGAACTTTCCTGATCAGAAGCTTAAAAAGAAGTCTCAGTCTCTGGCCAGCCATTTCCACTCCAGGAGCCCTGTCACTGGGAGAAGATGGGCAAAAAGGACAAAGTCCCGCTCCCAGGACCTGATCCACTGCCTGGTATGAGTAACGCAGCCATAACCTTCAGAGTTTCTGTTGGACTTGGTCTGAATCCGACATCTTAACAACAGCCTTTAGTTCTGTTCTTGTTGTCTTGGCTAAAGTGTTCCTAACGGGCCTTAGTTTGCTTTGAATCCTACAGATCAGGCCATCCAGAATAGGGACTCTAGAGGCACGTGTGGTAGGAGCCTGAGTCAGAAAACCTTCACTTTTGTTCCAGAAAGGTCATCGACTTCCCTTTGACCTTTGGGCAATAACTTGCATGTTTGTGAGATCTTTGTCCTCTTTCATTTATAGAATTTGAAGGCTCCACTAATAGCTCTTCTACGGAAACAATAGTAACAGTCTAGTTAGAGAGTTTAACCTCTTCAGTCTTTCTTTGTATTTGCTACATTTTCCTACTGTTAAAGGCAAGAGGTGATGAGTTTCCAGTTACACCCCTACCGAGTTTTAGGAGAAAAACAAACTTACATAATCATACACATATTTAAAGAGCAACTCAAAGAGGGAATATGGGCAAGATTGAGGGTTTTGGAGAGTTGCGTGTGAATGCTGAATTGCAGGGAAATGAGCTTAAAGATTTTTTGTCTAGCTCTAGAATCTCTCCCAGGCCAAGTCATCTGCAGAGTGGAGTCACAGTCAGAGTGGAGGCTACACTATTGAATGGCTCAGAATTTTAAAAGATCCCTTTTGGAACCCTTCTGAATTAGGCCCCTAGCTGTTACTGGGGCTAGCATCCTTTGAGTGCACCCCCTCTGGAACACTGTATCATCAAATAAGCTTTTCCTACAGTTGGGGGAGGCCTCACTCCTGCAGCACCCGCAGAATGAGTCCTTTAAAAAAATCATAAATGACAAATTGCTTCTGTGGCTGCATTGCCATCCTTGTTTAGTGTAGTTTAGATGTGTTGTAGCAGAATAGTTGGTCTGGAGTCCGGGCTGGGGAGAAAATCATTACGAAGAGCTATCGATTAGGTGTCTACAGCTGCTGAAGCTCCGCAATGGAGGCTTCTGGAGCAGCATTTATGAAAGGGCATGAGGTCATGGAGAAGGGCAAGGATGTGCAGAAGTGAGGAGGCCATTTGTTTAAAGGACAATGGCGTGTGAAGACAGGCAGACCTGGGTTCAGCAGTTCCTGCACTGGGGCACTCCATCCAGGTGTCTGCTGGGCGTGTCTTTCTTCCTCCTGAAGCCAGGAGAGGAGCTCTGCAGAGGCTGTTTCTTTCCTGAGAAATCTTTCTTTGCCTCTCATTATTTTCTGTTTTCTTTCTGTGTATGTGTCTGTTGTGTGATCATGTGGGTAAAATTACATATGTGTGCACATGCATGTGAAGGCCAGAGGACAACCCTGGCTGTTATTCCTCAGGTGCTATCTAACTTATTTTGTTTGTACTTTAAAAAAAAAATAGATTCTTCTTTCATACAATATGACCCAACCATAGTTTCCTCTCCCTCCACTCCTTCTAGCTCCTCCCACCTCCTCTCTCCCACAGATCCATGCCCCGCCCCCATTTTCTTTTCAGGAAAAAAGCAGGCCTCCAAAAGACAACTGCAAACAGGACATGTAATAAGACAAGACAAAAGCCATCATATAGAGTCTGGAAAAGGCAACCCAATAGGAGTAAAAGGGTCCCAAGAGCAGGCAAAAGAGTCAGAGATACACCCACTCCCACTGTTAGGAGTTCTCCCCAAACAAGCTAGCAGTCATAACATACATGCAGAGGACCTGATGCAGACCCATGCAGGTCCTGGGTTTGCTGCTTCAGTCTCTGAGTCCATATGAGACCTGCTTAGTTGATTCAATGGGCCATGTTCTGGTGTCCCCTCTGACTCCTATAACCTTTCCTCCACTTCTGCAGGGTTTCTGGATCAGAGGTGGGGCACCTGATGGAGACCTCCAATTTAGTCTCTCTCTCTCTCCCTCTCTCCTTCCTCTCTCTCTCCCTCTCTCTCTTTCCCTCTCTCCCTCTCCCTCCCTTTCCCTCTCTCCCTCTTTCCCTTTCCCTCTCTCCCTCTTTCCCTCTCCCTCTCCCTCTCTCCCTCTCCCTCTCTCTTCCTCTCCCTCTCCCTCTCTCTGTCTCCCTCTCTCCCTCTCCCTCTCTCCCTCTCTCCCTCTCTCTGTCTCCCTCTCTCCCTCTCTCTCTCCCTCTCCCTCTCTCCCTCTCTCCCTCTTCCTCTCTCTCTCTCCCTCTCCCTCTCCCTCCTTCTCCCTCTCTCTCACTCTCTCCCTCCCCCTCCCTCACCCCTCTCTCTCTCTGCATAATGTCTGGCTGTGGATCTCTGCACATACTCCCATCTGCTGCCAGAGGAAGCCTCTCAGATGATGACTGGACAAAGCACTGATCTATGAGCATAGCAGAATATCATTATAAGTCATCAGGAGATCAAGTCTTTCCTTGGCCTGGAACTAAATAACTAAGTTAGACTGGCTAGCTGGCTGAACCTAGGGCCCACCTGTTTCCACCTCCCTTGCACTGGGATTACAAGTATGATTTCTTACTTGTGTTCTGCTGAGCCAGTTCAGGTCTTTGTGCTTGTAAGGCAGGCACTTTACCAACCAATCTCTCCCCAGCCTCATGTTCCTTTTTGTTTACATGTGTATGTGTGTGTGGCAATGTGTGCACGTGTATATGTAAGTATGCCTCCGTGTACAGATGCTGTGACCATGTGAATGCCAGAGGTGATACTGAGGGTCTTCCCTGCTCACTCTTCACCTTATACAATGAGGTAGAGTCTCTTACTTGAACTTAGAACTTACTGATTTGGCTAGTGTAGCTAGCCAGTTTGCTCTGGGCATTACCTATCTCCACTTCCTGGGGTATGGGATACTGGAAGGCTGCCATGCTTTCAAGCATTTATGTGGGAATATCCCCAGCCCCTTATTTTCATCACGAGATCTCAGCTCTGCCCCACGCTGCCCTTTACTACCCAGTCACAAATATCCAAGCTCACACAGCTTAGCGGAGCTCAACCTGCAGAGCACAGGCCCATGTTGCTCCCTCATCTGTGAGTGTACTAAAGAGTGATTAGCATGGTACGTCACTGATTGCCTTTGGCAAACCTGTGTAACACACATCTCGCTGTAGTGAGTACCTTCAAACACCTGTGTGTGGCTATGAAATGAGTCACAGCCTTGTCTGGGCTTCGGTCTCACAAGCCTCAGAAAGCATCCGGGCACTTAAGAAGTTTAATAAGTGTTTGTTGAATGAATGCATGAGTTTGACCACCCAAGATCAGGGCTCAGAAAAGTTCATGGGCACCCACTGAAAGCTTTTTGGACTGTTGGCTCCCAGCTGCAAATTCATCAAGAGAGTGGAGCAGTGCTCAGGAAACCTAGAAGGAGCTCTTGACGAGAACAAAAGTATAAAGCATGAAGGAGGGGTATAACAATGTCCCTTCCTGCCTAGAGCTTTGAAATAGTTGTAATTTCGAATGAGCTGTCAATCACACTTGATAAATTAAATCATACCTTTAAGCAGCACTTCTCAATGTGTTTTATTCTTGGCACAAAAGCTGAAATATAGGTAACTTCTGTGACTTATGGGATTTTCCTTTCTTTGGTAGCTGTAATCTCATGCCTTTTTCTCAATGCAAGACAACATACTATACTTTCTTTTAAGAAGACACACAATTTCCCCCATTTTCAGTTAAGATTCTGACGTCTCTCCATCATTGTACCCACTATTCTTGCTAGAACTAATGCCTTGGGTGCCTCTTGCTCTTGTTTCTTGCTCAAAGCCTTCTCTGAGAATGTAATGAACACTGTCCCCACCCCCTCAAGTTTACAGATCCACACACCCCACAGTTTTCACAAAGTTCATCTGATTGCAATGGGTACTTCAAATCCATGTGATATGGATGTGACCTCCAATAAAGAAGAATTAGGCCTTCTCATCTTAACTTGTAAATGTAAAAATAAATGACAATTTTCTGGGGAAATATATGAATCTGAAATTGTGCAAAGTAAAACAAAACCTAGCTTATAACTTGAGAAGAAATGCTAATAATGTCATAATCATGCCACACAGTTTAATGCCATCTTTGAGAGCAGTAGATTCTGATGTTTGGTTTAGACGGACACCTACTCACAAAGGCAAGCTGAAACAGATGAGACACGTCTGTAAGCTGCCATGGGTAGCTTTACTCAATGAGGTTGGCCTGAAGTCGAAGAGAATGTGATTTCTCCACTGCTCCCTCGGTGAAGTTCATGCACTGGCATGCACTTGGACTCGCTTACCATGGAGGTCAAGCTCATCTGCATAGTCTGTGCCTGGCGGAGAACCTTCATTACTTCAGAGGTGTTGTCCACTTTTGTGATTCACCACAAGAAGTTTACAAAGCTCGATGGTCAGTGTGCCTAAGAGGAGAACAGGATCACACCGGAAGATGGCAGCAGTTTGTCTAGTAGCATGCTGGAGTGCATGGCCTAGAGATCATTTTCCCATGATCCATCACCAACAGGAGGAAGGAAGGTGCTGCTAGTGAAAAGGACACATTTTACAACATCCACGGGGGCCATGTGGACTGCCCTACTCTGCTCGGAGCCATGAGCCAGCTCACCAGCCCCATGGACTGTGGAAGTATGCTGGCTGGCTTACAGAACTTACAATGAAACTGATTTGATCTAGAAATCATCCATATTTTATCTTTTTCCTGAAAAAGATGATAACTTTATCCAAAGGTACTCATCACCAACCACCCGCCATGCAATTGTCTAGCATTTGAGTTTCACCATAGGTGCCACAACATAAATCATACAATCACCTTTTATTCTGTTTTAAAAAACAGCATGCATGCCACCAAGAGCCCCAGAGGCCAGATACAAATTGCAGAACTGGGCATTTTTCTTGGAATGTTTTAGTGTCACTTTGGTGCCATCATTCCTTGCTGTGCCCTTTTGTGTCCTGTTCCTCCCTTTGGTCATGGGGCCATTTATTTACTCTGTGACATTGACTACTGAAAGCATGTAAGTTGTTGTTATTGTTATTTTCTTTATTAAATAGGTCCTCTCAGTTAAAAGATTGCTTTGAGTCTCAAAGGCAACTCTGGGCTTTTTAAGAGTGTTAAACTGTTCAGACAATGAGGACTCTTGAAGTTATGAGCTGGCTACGAGGCTAAGGGGACCAGGGGTGGACATTATGGTAAAGGAATGTGTTTGGGTGTGAGACTCACAAGGGAAGATTTGTGTTGGTTAATTTCTGTTACCAGGCTGACTAGATTAAGAATCACTTAGTGCATCAGTGGCGGACACCTCTGGGTGTATCTGTGATGCCGTCTCTAGGGAGATTTGACCAAGGCTGGAAGACTCAGCATGAAGTGAGTGAGTGTCACCATAGGCTGAGGCTTGCCTGAATAAGAGGGGAGAAAGGAGAAAGGGATGTAAGAGCTGGCCTCCTCTTTTTTCAGCTTCCTGGTTGGTGCCATGTATGAAGTGGCTCCCACCACCATGCCTTCCCCATAATGATGGACCTTGGTCCTCTGAATTGTAAGTCAAAATAAAACATCTGTCAATGAAAGCAGTACAGCAAACTTGTATAAAGTTAACGGGAAGTTTTCCTAACCCATCGGTCATAGATCGTCCTTCTGAGTTTCCTTTGCCTATTGTTAAATCTTTACAGTTTGTTTCCCGTTAAAATGTTGCTCTCTTGGACTAAGCATGTAGCTCAGTGGGACAGCACAAGCCCCTGAGTGCAAAACTCAGTACCAAGCAAACTTGTGTTTGTTTTCAATGAATATTAGTTTAGGACAGAATTTTATTCCAGTGCCTTCTAGAGCATTTTAGGTAGGATGGCTTGCTTTGAACGTGAACTCTCTCTCTCTCTCTGCCTGCCTTCTACTGTATGTTTGATGTTCTATAACTTCAAGACAGTTTCTAAGGAGATTTGCTTTCTTTTTCACATTTTGGTAATTCCATGTTCAGCTACTACCATGGTATGCTTACTACGCTGTATTCCAGGTTCTTATAACTTATTCTTCCCATTCAACTGAAGGTTTATACCCCTACCTCAATATCTTGCCAAACTTCCACCCAGCTCCTGCCTTTCTAGTTAATCACCATTCCTCTTATTTATTTTTCCATTAATCAATTAATTGATTCACTTTACATTCTGATCACTGCCCCCCCACCAGAATCCCTTTTCCATATCCTCTCCCCTTCTCCTCTGAGAGGGTAGAACCCCCACCCCACCCCAGCAATCATGTGTCTGCAGGGCTAGGTGTATCATCTCCCACTTAGACCAGACAAGGCAGTCCAGTTAGCGGAGCGGTTCCACAGGTAGGCAACATCTTTAGGGACAACCCCTCACTTCAGTTGTTAGGGAACCCATATGAAGAGTGAGCTGCACATATGTTGGTGGGGGGGTTAAGTTCAGCCAGTGTATGTTTTCTGGTTGGTGGTTCAGACTTTGAGATCACCAAGAGCCCAGGTTAGTTGACTCTGTTGGTCTTCCTGTGGCTCTCCTACCCTCTCAGGGGCCTTCTATCCTTCTCTCTTCTATAAGACTCTTCCAGCTCTATCCAATGTTTGGCTGTGGCTCCCTGCATCTATTTCAGTCATCTGCTGGGTGGAGCCTCTCAGAGGACAGTTATGCTAGGTTTCTGTCTAAAAGCACAACAAAGTATCATTAATAGTGTCAGGGATTGGTGCTTGCCCATGGGATGGGTCTCAAGTTGGTTCAGTTATTGGTTGACTAGTTCCTTTGTCTCTGGTCCAATTTTGTCCTTGCATTTGATTGTAGACAGGACAAATTTTGGGTTGAAGATTTTGTGGGTGGGTTGGTGTCCTTATCCCTCCACTGGGGGTCCTGCCTGGCTACAGGAGGTGGCCACTTCAGGTTCCATATCCCCACTACTAGGAATGTCAACTAAAGTCACTCCTGTAGTCTCTTGGCAGCCTCCTCCATCCCAGGTCTCTGACAGGTCCTAAAGATGCCCCCTCCCACATCCCCACCAGCCAGTGATTTCTATTCATTCTCATGGCCCTCTGGTCCTCTTTCCTGTCTCTCCCCACACCTGATCATGACCCCCCTCCCCATTTCACCCCTTCCCCTTTCCACCCAGTTGCTTCCATCCATCTACCTCCTGTGACTATTTTATTCCCTCTTCTAAGTGAGATTCAAGCATCCTCATTTGGAACTTCTTGTTTAGCTACTTTGGGTTGGTAGAATATAGTATGGGTATTCTGTACTTTATGGCTGATGTCCACTTATCAGTGAGTACTTACCATGAATGTCCTTTTGGGATCTGGGTTACCTCACTTAGGGTGATATTTTTTAGTTCCATCCATTTGCCTGCAAATTTCATGATGTCCTTGTTTTTAATAGCTGCATGGTGTTCCATTGTGCAAATGAACCACATTTTTTTTATCCATTCTTTGTTTGAAGGGTATCTGGGTTGTTTCCAGTTTCTGGCTATTACAAATAAGGCTACCAGGAACATAGTGGAGCACGTGTCCTTGTGGTATGGGGAAACATCTTTTGGGTATATGCCCAAGAGTGATATAGCTGGATCTTCAGGTAGAACTATGCCCAATTTTCAAAGCAACTTCAGATTGATTTCCAGAATAGTTGTGCAAGTTTGTACTCCAACGAGCAATGGAGGAGTGCTCCCCTTGCTTCACATCCTGGGAAGCATGTGCTTTTGCTTGAATTTTTTCTTTGCCATTCTGATTATTGTAAGGTGAAATCCCAGGGTTGTTTTGATTTGCATTTTCCTTTTGACTAAGGACACCGAACATTTCTCTAAGTGTTCCTCAGCCATTCAAGATTCCTGTTGTGAATTCTTTGTTTAGCTCTGTACTCAATTTTTAAATTGGGTCATTTGGTTTGTTGGTGTCTTACTTCTTGAGTTCTTTATATATTTTGGATATTAGCCCTTTGTTGGTGAAAGTCTTTTCCCAATCTATAGGCTTCTGTTTTGTTCTATTGACAGTGTGCTTTGCCTTACAGAAGATTTTCATGAATTTAACAACCCACACTTGTGGTAACTAATCTACTCACTTAGAAAGACATTAATCTCTTTCGGGGGTCACCCCATCCCCTACCATCCAGTACCATTACTTGGCAAGCAAAGATTCAGCCCAGGGTTCTGGGGGAGAAAGCAACACTGCAGCCATAGAATGATTCACAGAGGGTGGGGTTACAGTGTTACCAGAAGGAATGAGGGTTGACGTGGGTTTATGGGAGGTTGTTACCTGAGATTGAGATCCAGCATAAAACTTGGTATTTTACAAAATCTGCTATAAATGTCAACTTCTTTCCTATCAACCTATAAAAATAGCTGGGGCTATGTTTCTGGGAACTCTATCATTCTCTTTAATCACAGCAATGTGTGTTTCCCAACACAATAGACAACTTAGCAGGATTTTAAGGGTAACTTGCAACTTTTAGTTAAGTTCCTGTCTCTGCAATTTGAGCTTTGGTTTAATGTTATTTCAGAGTGTGTAGCCCTTTGGAAGGGTTGCTGTGTTGGATCAGTTAACACTTGGGCATTATCCTGATCTTTGGATGATGACAGCAGGGCTGTCTGCTGGCCCTGTGTGTGAACTTATTTTTCATTGCTCCACCCCCACCCCTGTTATAATTTGGCTACTTTGTTTCCTCCTGTAAGATTACTGAGGGCCAGACCAAGTCAGATAATGTGCCTTGTAAATCATGGATCCTGCCAGCACGCAGTAAGCACACTAATAATCTATATACCAGAGATATTAAATTGAACAGTCTTGGATGTTGTTCCTTAGCTATGAGGCAGGCAGAGACTCTAAATCAGTGTTCATAATCAGTTATCAGAGGGTCAGAGAACCGACACGAAGTGCTGATCAGAGGTGGGCTCAATGTACTGTCTAAGTAGGCATATCAAATCCCAGAGTTCCTCTCTTGGGTAGGCAGCCCAAGGTATCTGTGGTGCCTAATCTCGGATGTCTACTTGACAACATCTGGAATCTATGAAAGTCAAGCCTCTGGGCACCCCCGTGAAGGATTTTCTTGGCTGGATCATCTGAGGTAGAAAGACCCACCCTAAATCTGGGACACACCTTCTGATGGCAGCCTACATAAAAGGACGCAGGAAAAGGAAGCTTTTGCATTTTGTCTACTTGCCCTCTTTCTTTCTGGCAAGTTCACCTACCCTGCTGCGGAGGCACTCCTTTCTTGGCGTTAGAGCCTACTTCTTCAGGATTCCAACACAGACCGATCAAAGATCAGCTGAGGGATTCAGCCTCATGGACTGAGCAACTTCAGGGCTGCCATTATTGGACTAGCAGGACCACAGCCTGTAAGTTTTGCAATAAATGCCTCTTTAACACATATGCACATGCACACACACCTTCTTTAAGTTATGTTCCCTTAGAGAACCCTGACTAATACTGCATCCCCAGAAAACTTCCTAAGAGTGCATGGACAAAGACAAGCATTACAGGGTAGTCTTGATGAGCGAACAAGATATTGGGGTATCTCGATGCTCATCGTTGGCCATGGGTGGGCCTCAAAGGGACAGTACACAGCCCCAGGTTCTCTGCAGCTCCTGTGACAGAGCATACAGAACATGGAACGACTGTAAAAGCACAGCTCTGAGTTTAAAAATGCACGGAAGGGAGAGCTTTGGTACAATAACACTTACGTAAATTTTTAAAACCCACATGCAGAACAATATACATATTGCAAGAAGAGACTCCAGCCAAGAGATAAACATTAAATATGTGAGAATGGATTCCCTGTGGGATAGGGGAAGGCCATAGACAAATACATTAATAAACATGTAAGAAAGACACTGTGAAACAACCAACACTGATGACAAGCCACAAAGTCAGGAGGATGATTGACTGTGGATGGGTGATGCTGAAAAGATGCGAGGAAGGATACCGGGTACAGGGGTGCACACCAGTGATTCCAGCACCCAGAAGACTGAGATGGAGGTCCATGAGCTTGAGGCTGGTCAGGGCTAGCCCAAAACCAAAACAAACAAAAATACAACAACAACCCAGATAACAGAGAGGTCAAAGGAGATTTTAGTTGATACACATACAGCCCTAAGTATGGAATCCTGTACTTATTCAGTAGTATCATATCCATGGTTACTTGGATGTCAGACACCTGAGGATTGTCACGAGAGCTAAAAGAGGAATTACAAACTATGTGCAGGACTGTGGTGAGCGTAGATAGTCCATGAACACCACTGTCCTCTCCTTGATTATATTGCCCAAGTTCTCAGTCTGTAATACATGGTGTTCCGTCAAGATTTCTTAAGGTACTGGTGTTGGCTCTAGCTTTAAATTTAACAAAGAACTTCCAGGCAGCATTTTTAAAAGCACCAGGGTTGTTTTCAGGTGCTGTAAAATACCCTCCCTTGAATACCTTTAAGGAGGGCTTGTCACACACCTCCACCACCCCCTCCCAGCTGTTTTTTTGCCTTCCTTCTGGAGGACTCTGTGACTTCTCACTCCCCTCCCCTTCTCTGAGAGAAGTCCCCTTAGTGCTCAAGTTGATTTCTCTCTTGCTTTTGTTCTTCGTTTGTCTGTTAGAGAGACCATAGCCTACACCAGGCTGTGTGATTATCCCCACGCCTGCTGCCAGCGAAGAAACCTTGACATCGTCCCATGGACTGTGGTGATTTTCTGAGGCCTTTAGATTGATTGCATTCATCTTAGCAGCAGGTTATACGCACTATAAAATTATCCAGCTGTTTCCTGAAATCTCCCATTCAACCTAAGAGTCTTTAAAAGCTTTCACATTCTGAACATTTTCAATCCAGCAGACTCGGACAATACAACCGCCTCACCACATTTATTTAGAGCCTTGTTTTTCTCATCTAGGAAACGGGAATGATCTCTACATGGTGTATTTAAACTCCCAGAGGACAGTGGGGCAGGTAATGGTCCTAAATAGCTGGGTTTGCATGTGTAGCCACACACGGGCAGAATTGGCTTTCACAGTGTCTAGGGAATATTTCCATTGTTACTACTGTTCTTACTTCTGATAGAACATAGTCATCTTCTCTTTAAAATCAGTCACCCCAATCAGAGTCTGAGAGAATCAGTTACAGAAAGCATAGGTTTTGGCTTGGTGCCCAGTTGATGGCACTGTTTTGGGGAGGTTGTAAGAATGTCCAGAGACGGGCCATGCGGGAGGAAGTGGGTCATTGAAGGCAGACCTCTTGGTTTATTCTCCAGCCCCGATGTCCCATTTCCTCCAACTCTTGCCCCTGTTTTCTGATCCATAAAGATGTTAAGTAAGCAGCTTCATGCTCCTGCTGCCAACAGCTGCTGTGAGCTCTGCTATGCCTTCCCTGCCATGATGTACTGGATCCTCTCAAGCTGTGAGCTAGAATAAACCTTCTTTAAAAGTTGCTTATTTTGTGTGTTTTATCACAAGGAAGAGAAAGTTGACTGATACACAGATCCTTTACTAAAAGGTTCTCAGTGTAGATGTTACAGCTCAATCTTTATGTGTGGGCTGTGCTAAGGTAATAAGCAGCCCCAATGTCTCAATGGCTTAGGACTATAAAGGTTTGTTCTTGTTTCTGCTACAGATCCCTTGAAGTCTGCAGCAGATGTGCACTGGCTGTGGCCAATCAGAGGTGCGGCTGATAGAAACCATGTTGCAACAGCTGCTTCCCAGCTCAGCACAGGTGTGGAAAGGGAATGGGGTGAAGAGTTCACTAGCTCCTACCGTTCCTGCAAGGAAGGGCTCAGCATGCTCCTTGCAATTCTACTTTCTCTGGCTTACCATTCTCAGATTCTGCCTGACTAATTCAGCAAAGCACTCAATACAGCAAGAATAGTTACCACATAAATCCAGGGTTTCCAGCTCCCTGGACATTTTGAAGTGCTGGCTATGGGTCAGAGACTACAGTGAATTATTGGCTTAGTAGGAGTCATCCCCACTCCTGGAAGTAGTCTGGGAGCAGAGTTACTCCTCCACAGTAAAGTATGGGTTGCCTATTAAGTTTGAATTTCAATATATGTAATCTTAGTTAGGATTTTACTACTGTGAACAGACACCATGACCAAGGCAACTCTTACAGAGGGAAATATTTAATTCGGGCTTGCTTACAGATTCAGAGGTTTAGTCCATTATTGTCAAGGTGGGAACATGGCAGTGTTAGGCAGCTAGGAGTAAGGTCTCTCAAAGCCTATCCCCACAGTAACACACTTCCTCCAACAAGACCACACCTCCTAATAGTGCCATTCCCTGGGCCAAGCATATTCACCCCCTGCCACACACACACACACACACACACACACACACACACAATATTATATATAATATATGGAAAGGATTGTTCAGCTTCAGCCATAAGGAATTAGATTTGAAAATCCAAAAACACATTGAATGAAAGTAAAAGAGAAAGAGAATAAAGAAGGAAGATTGACTTAAAGGAAAAGAGGGACTAGGCACTAGGAAACTTCCCCGGATGTGATATGTGGGTGGGGGTGGAAGAGTTAGATGAAGAGTGTGTTGGGGGGTAGGGTTAGATGTAGAGTAGACAAACAGGGTCTGTGCATAGTGTATATCTGTATTGAAATCCCATTGGGAATCCCACTCATCAGCATAATTATGTATTTTAGGGTGGTGAGTCATTTTGATTTCCAATTTGACAGGATCTAAAGAGACCAGCCTCTGGGTGTGTCTTTGAAGGATTTCCTTGAAAAAGTTCATTAAGGTAGGAGCACCCACTATGATGGGTGGCACCATCTCCTAGTCTGGGAACCTCGACTGAATTAAAAAGAGAAAGTAAGCCAAGAATAGAATCTGTCTCTGCTTCCTGAGTGAAGATGCAGTGTGACCAGCCACCTCACACTTTGTCTCATGACTCCCCACTATGGTGGTCTATACCCTCAAACTGTGGACCAAGATATACCCTCCCTTCCTTAAATTGCTTTTAGCAGGAATGTTGTCACAGCAGTGAGAAAAGTATCTAATAAAATAGCAATACATTTTTTAAAAATTTTTAAGGAGACAATAAGTTTGAATTTTCTACAAGAAATACCTTTTAGTGTATTTTTTAATTAAACTCAATTCTTTCATGTGTTGGACTTACACTAAAAATCTATTGCTTGTCTGAAGTTCAAATATAACTGCATGTCCTATAATTTTATTTGAAAAACAAAAACAAAAACAAAAACAAAAAAGGCAACTCCTTTCTGGAATCTATGTCCAAATCCCATGCAGGGAAAAGCTGCTTTCTCCAAGCTGGGATGTAGGGTTTTTTATTAACTTGACACAAGCTAGAGCCAAACGGGAAGAGGAACCTCAGTTGAGAAAATTCCTCTAATCAGATTGCCTGCTTGTGAAATATTTTCTTGATTAAGGATTGATATGGAGGGTCCAGCTCACTGTAGGCAGTGCCACCCGTGGCCGGGTGATCCTGAGTTGTACAAGAAAGCTGAGCAAGTCACAAGAACCAAGCCCTAAGCAGTATTTGTCCATGAGCTTCACTTCCGCTCCAATCTCCAGGTTCCTACCTTTAGTTCCTGCCTTGGCTTGCCTCAGTGATGGGCATGGAAGCCAAACACATCCTTTCCTCCCTAAGCTGCTTTTGGTCATGGTACTTATCACAGCAAACTAGGAGAGATACTGCATTCAGAGACGGGAGAGCAATATCCGGGTGGCACAGACCACAGTTGTCCATGCTGAGGGTAAGAGGGCATGCTGTTCCTCCCAGGTGTGACCAAATCCCTAGAAATATCAGTGGGAGACACATGGCAGTGTTCTGGTTATCAGACACCAAGCTGCCTCAAAGCTCAGCTAAGTTAACCAACAACTCATCACCACTCGTGTTTCCATGGGGTGCATGAGCTCATCGAGGCAACTAGTTCTTGCTTAGTCTCACTCCAACCGCTGCAGTCAGATGTTAGCTAGACCTGTAACACCTGAGCTCTCCTGTTTTCCTGATTCACGGGTGTACACATCCCTTATTTTTCCTTTGTGTGTGTCAGAGGAGTGTGTGTGTGTGTGTGTGTGTGTGTGTGTGTGTGTGTGTGTTTAAAGAACATACATTTGTGCATGTGCATGTGGAGGCCAGAGTTCTTTTCAGGAGCCATCCACCTTGTTTTTAGAAACAAGGTCTCTCCCATTGGCCTGTTGCTCACCAAGTAGGCTGGGCTGCCTAGCCAGGAACCCCAGGGATCTGCCCTCTTCATCTCCCAGTGCTGGACTTAGAAGCCTTCACTGCTGTGATCGGTTTCCATTCTCTCCTTGGTATATTGCATTTTCAGAGTTCCCCCATGATGGTTTAAGATTAAAAATAGAGAGCAACCTAGGCCAGTGTAATTTAAGGTCAATTATAATGTTGATGGTTGGTCATTTTCCAACAGTGTTGGTTGCTATCCCCACTCCTGAGAGTTCTACTGTGCTGTGCTTCCTTGTTCCATCAGCACCAGCCTTGTCCATGTAGCATACTTTGCTTAAAGGATGATGGCTGGTCATGATCAATGATCTATAATATGCCTGGATAGCATATTTCTCTGAGACCTCTAAAGTTGCCCATGAGGAGAGCATGTCTCAGTTAACTAGCTTGTTCAAAACCAGTGAGACATTAGGAGCAGCCTGAGCCCACCTGAGCCAATCCCAAATGCAGCTTGTCACATCAGTGCTGCCAGCCAAAAGAGATGTTTTCCTATTGGGAAGGTATGGCAGTGTCCATAGACACCTTTAGTTGCTACAGTCACAACCTTTGGTAGCTACTTTAGGTACCCAGTGTGTAGAAGGCAGAGATGCTATTACATATCTTCCATTGTGCAGGACAATTCCCACAATGAATACCTATCTGACCTCAGATGTCAGTAGTAGGGCTGGAGGAGATGTCTCAGTCAGTAAAGTGCTTACCATGTAAGCACAGGGACCAAAGTTCAATTCCCAGCATCTGCATAAAAAAAAAATCTGGGTATGGTGGTGCATGCTTGGAATTCAAGCTTTGGGGAATGGAAACAGAGGATCCATGGACCTCGTTGGCCAGCCAGCCTCACCTACTTGGTGAGTTCTGGGCCAGTGAGGGATTCTACTACAAAGAAAAACAAAGGTGGATGCTTTCTGCAAAACAATATCCAACATGATCCTCTGACCCCCACATGCATGAACACACATATGTACACCTGCATACATGTGGGCATACGCATACATTCTTAAGCAAAAACTGTCAAAGGTATTAAGGGTGAGAAAGCCTGGTGTTCACCTATAGACACATAGGCACGACTGAGTGATTGCTGTTTGAAGTCTGAGTTTGTGGGAGGTTTTGAATGCAGCATTATTGTGGCAGTAAATGGCAGTAGTAATGGCAGCCATGAAAACCATGCTTTATGAGACAAGCTCAATAAAACATTCCTCCCAGCTTAACACTGCAATCACCTTGCTGGCTCTGGTCCCTGGTCATTCTCTTTGGAAAGGGGGAAGCCTGTAGATTCTCTGTGGTCCATAATCTCCTGAGAGAGGAGACCTCTTAGACACCAGCATTCTTTAGTTTTCCTTTTCCTGTGTGTTATGTCCTCTTGTTCGCCTTGTAAAGTTCTGTTTTAGCTACTTTTCAGTCCATCATAGTAAGGAAATCAAGACAGCAGGGGCTTGAAGCCACTGGTCATAACCCACCCAAACCCATGAGCCATGTGATGGGTGCATACTGCAGCTCAGCTCTCTTTCTCCATTCACACAGTTCGGGATCCCAGCCAGGGAATGGTGCCACCCATGGTGGGAGGATCTTCCCCTCAGTGAATACAATCAAGATAATCTCCTGCAGGAATTCCCAGAGGCCCATCTCCCAAGTGATTCTAGATTCTGTCAAGGTGACAGCTAACTGTAACCACCACGCACACTTAATGGATCTCTTCCTTACAAGGATGCTCCTCCTCCTCTCTATCACATTCTATTTAAGATTTTCCTCCAGATGGTTATAATGATGGCTTTCTCCTGCAGAAAACATCTCATACTCTCTCCTCTCTGCAGCCTAGACTCTCCAGCGCTGAGGACCACCTGCTGCAGTGGTAGCAGTGTTCCCAAAGGAACCTAATTCGTTCTGTAATTTTCCAAACCAGATGACAAATGTTCCTAGGGCTCCTTCACAAAACCCCCACAAGCTTCCCATCCTTTTTAGTATCTTAGCTCCTAAACTGAGAAAAGAATCAGGTTTTGACTAATTGACACAAAAAAATTACAGAATTTAAAAAAAAACTACTACATATGCCATTATATTTTAGATCAGATATGTTTTCATACTTCATGGAAGATCTTTAAAAACTGACATGTAATTGTTCAAAGTACAGAAAATAAGTGTCTATAGAGTGCTGGGCCAGTAATGGGACCTCAATATCACACTCTCTCACCAAGACTCAGGGACCATCTTTGGTGAGGGATGAAAGACTGTCAGAGACAGTCAGAGGGCTAGAGTGAAACAATTGCTCTGGACAGGACAGGACAGGACAGGATAGGACAGTTGCACACAGGAGCTCACAGCATCTGGAGTTGCCTGTACAAGATCTGCACAAGATCAAGCCAGTCAAGGCCCAGCATGGAGGACAGAGGAGCTCATGAGGCTCCACTACTGGCTCACAGTGGATGGAGCATCAGTTTGATTTGAGGTTATGGACTCTGGTGGGTCAACCATGCTCCAATGAATGCCTACGTACTCGGGACTATGTAAGCAGCACAAATTGGAATCAGCAGGCTACTAGTGGGTGGGCATGAAGGTGGGAGGGGTGGTGATTGATAGTGATCATAGAAGGAGTGGGTGTTGGATAGAGGAATAAATATGATCAAAAGACACTGTATATATGTGAGAAATTCTCAAAATTTTAACCAACATATATTTATTGTTGTGTAAACTTTCAATTTGTAAAATGCAGACATCTGAAGCATAAAAGCTTGATAAATTCTTTTTTAAATTAATTAATTTATTTTTACACTCCATATTTTATTCCCCCACATCCACCCTCTGACTGTTCCCTAACCTAACCTAACCTAACCTAACCTAACCTAACCTAACCTAACCTAACCTAATGAAAGAGATGGCCATAAAGGTATGAGTAGCCTATAGAACACCAAATAAATGGGACCAGAAAAGAAAATCGTCTCATCACACAATAATCAAAACACTAAACACACAGAACAAAGAAAGAATATTGATAAATTCTTGTATCTGTGTAGTGGCTTTTTAGGGGATCCATTCATTTTCCATTAATAGAATATTCTACTGCCTCCAAGAACCCCTTGTAGCCATTTCCACACCATCACTTTCCTGACAAAGGCCATCTCTAGTGTACCTTCCATCACTGTTAGCTTTTTGTTGCTGTGAGAAAATACTTGAGTTAAACAAATTAAAAGGAGGAGAATTATCATGTCTTGTGATTTCAGAGGTTTTAGGTTGTAGGAAGCATCTGGTAGAACAAAGATATTCAACTCCTGACAGCCAGGAATGGGGAGAGGAGGAAGAAGGAGGAGGAGGAGAGAGAGAGAGAATGGATAGATGATTAGATAGATGGGTGGATGTATGGCTGAATGGATGAATGAATTAATGAATGAATGAGTGAATGAGAATATATAGTTCAAGGTAAACCCTCCATTTCTCATTTGCTACAACTGGACCCTGCCCTCCCAAAGTTTCCAGTGCCTCTCAACATCCTGTCTGGGTATAACCAGTAGATTAATGGTCTCCTGCTGCACTGGGAGCTGAGAATTCAATACATGGCCCTGCTGGGGATATTCATATCCAACCATAATAACCAACAGTGATTAAGTTTGCTTGCTAGTGAATATCATAGAGGGTGGGTCTGACCAGTAAATCACCCAGGATGCCCTCCTGGGTGGCATTTGTTTCTTGTTTCCCCCCGGACTTGTTTTTAAATCTACGTTGATAGGACTATACATTGGAGAGTTCTAAATGGCCTCTTCCACAGAGAAGGGGAAATATTCAGTAAAATTTCTACTATTCCTAGCTCATGAGTCCATGAATAAATGAAAAGGAGAATTATGGACTTTTGAGAACAACAACCATTTAACACAGGCATCTGTGCATCCTCTCTCTCTCCTATCACCCCCTCAATAAGAATCAACACAGCATAACAGGAGGACCATGTGCACAGGGGTTTAGACATAGTTTATGTGCACAGGGGTTTAGAGATAGTTTGGGCATTCCTAATCCAAAAGTCCCAAATTTCAAATGATTCAAAACAGTTTGAAGGCTGACCCCCTGCCACAAATGGAAGATTATACACGTGACCTTATATTATGAGTGACAGTCAAAGACTGGTGCACTGAGAATGCTCTATAAAACTACTGTCGTGTTTTGCAATAAACTGTATGTGAAATTTATTGCATCATGTTTAAACTTGGGTCCTGTCTATAAAATATCTCATTACATGTATGCAAATATCCCATAACAAAAAAATAAAAATCTGAAATATTACAGGTCACCAGTACTTTAGATAAGGAAAACTGAACTTGTGCTAAGAATGGCATCACCTGTATGACAGATATTTCAGGTTACCTAGGTGCAGTGGTACACTGATGCAATCCCAGCTACTCAGGATGCTGAGGCAGGAGGACTAAGGAAGACCAAAGAATTTGTGCTAGACACAGGACAGTCTGAGGCTACCAAGGTCACAGGGTCCCCCCCCCTACTTCCCTTCCCGCCCCCACCCCAGCAGCCTGATATGACCACTGAGCAGGCAGAGGAACTAAAGCAGGAGGTAACATGGTAATTGGGCTTCCTCTAACACAGGGAGGTTGCCACACACATAATTATGGAAAACTCTCCTCTTTCCCTGCCCGCAGTTCCCAGAGCCAGAAGGCAAAATACTCCCTCCTCTGACACACACACTGAGATAGACCTTCCTCCAAGGCTGGTTGTCTGATCAAGCAAGAAGCTTGGCACCATTACTCGTCTAAGCAGGTTAATTCTTTGCTAGTCAGTTTTGATGAGTTTTTTTTTTTTTTCCTCTAGAAAAGCATCTAGGTTTTCAATTTTCAACTGTGGGCATGTGGTCTCATGATTGTGTTTTGAACCAGCTGAGAGCTGGTCGCCACCTGACTTCAATCCTGTAGAGTGTGGGTATTGGAATTGCCAGGCTGTTGAACCCTAGAGAATTCCCTCCTGGGTCTGGATTGGGGTAGAACAGCAGTGGGGTCGTGCATGGAGAGCCCTGGGGGTGCAAGCTTCAGAGCCCTCAAATCGTGGTGTTGGCTTTGATGTCTCCTGCCTCGGATGTGCGATGAGGCAGGGCAGCCCCCTCTCCTTTATAAGCTTCCCCTCCTGGGTATTTATAGAGATCTTTTCCTTGAAGTTAGAGCTTCACCAGGATGCATGTCTCTTTTCATGAATTTTTTTCTGATTTGATTTGTATTCTGAAACACAGACCCAGGTTTTTGTTTAACTTGGGAACATTTTCCCGTCACACTGAATATTACTATTTCTATTACATTTATTCCATCTCATTCTTGCACAACACATACATTTCCTCCCACCCTCTCTCTCTCTTTCCTCTCCATGTTTTCCCCTATTCCTTCTTTTCTCTTGGGGTTCAAACCCAGGGGCTTGCACATGCCTGGCAAGCTCGCTAGCACTGATTTATTTCCCAAGTTCTAGGGTATTTTTTCTTTCTCTTTTTCTTTGTGATTTATTTTTTAATAATTCTTTGAGAATTCTATACAATATATTTTGATCATTTTCATCCCTCCCCACCCCTAGCCCACTTCTCTCCTTCACCCACCCAACTGTATGTACTCTTCAAAATGGATAGACAGACAGACAGACAGACAAAACATCTATGGCCTCCAGTTTGTGCTGCACACATAATCTGGTTACAGAGCCATCCACTGGAGCATGATCAACTTACTAGGGACCACACCCTTCAGAAAACTGACTCTGCCTCTCCCAGCATTTGTCCAATAGCTTCTCAGCTAGGAGTGGGGCTTCATGCCCACCTCCCTCCTCCAGGATGGAATTTTGTCTGACTTGAGCTTGCACAGGTCTTATGCTGTCACAGCCACTGTGAGTTCATATGCACTACTCCCCTGTTGTGTCTGGAAAGCAGCTTTGTTGTAGTCATTCACCTCCTCTGGGTCTTATAGTCTTTCCACCCCCTCTTCTGAAGTGATCCTTGAACTTTGGGAGGAGGGGTGTATAGAGATGTCCAATTTAAGACTGAGGACTCTACAGTCTTTCATTCTCTGTACCTTGACGTGTTGTGGGTCTCTGTGTTAACTCTCATGGACTATAACAAAAAGGAGCTTTTCCCCTGAATACTGACAAATGCATGGATCTATGTGTATAATAGTAAATTATTAGCAGTTGTGTCATTGTTTTGTCTATTGAGCAGAACAATTTAGTAGTATATTCTTCTTTACAAGCTATTACCTGTCTAGACACAGGTTCTTGGCTCTGATAATGGTATAAGATATGAGTTCCTTCCTGTGGGCTGGGTCTTAAATCCTATCAGAGGGTAGTCGGTTATTGCTGTAACATCCATGCCACTATACACCACTGGGCATGGCTTCCCAGGCCAATTGTTATTGTAGCTCATTGGGTTCACAGTCAGGTAAGACTGGCGATTATTTTTCCCCTTCCATAGTATACATCATGCCTTCAAGCACCATGAAAGCTAGCCAGTAGGGATGAAGTATCAGCTTGGTCTCTCCAAGTTCTGACTCACGTATTCTTCAGCATTCAGGTCTTCTAGCAAGCTCTGGAGTGTAACCAAGAGAAATAGCACTAGCCTATACTGTTGAGGCCTCACTGGCCAGCACCTCCAATAGAGTTAGCCCATTTCTTTGACACTGGGATTTTTATTTGTTAGCCTGTGGTATCTGAAGGAGGCATTATCTTACTTTATACAGTACTCCATTTAAATGCTCTCTCTTTATACCTATCTATCTATCTATCTATCTATCTATCTATCTATCTACTTATGTATGTGTATGATGTATATATGTATATGTAAGTTTTAGATAGCTACTGCAGTAGTGAGTTTCCATGTGACTTTGATCTCACACTCCTTTTGCTCCAACTTCCCCAGTGCTGCAGTTACTGGAAGATTAGAACCCTGAGCCACCAAATCCAACTTCAGATGTACACTTCCTCTGCTGTCTCACACCACTTCTCTTCCCATGTCCTGTTGACCCTGTTCCCCTGTGTTCAGCAGTACCTGCTTCAGTTGGCCAACATCATCTGAGTTGGTTGTCTACTTCCCTAATTTAGCTGTAACTGTATCAAATGCATTTTAAATAGTTCAATCTCTCTATGCCTTAAAAGCATAATTATTTTTTCTTTGCTTTCTCTTCACATCTGTGTTTTAGTTTCATGGAGTCTGCATTTCTTAAAGCAATGTTTTTTGATATTACTAAGAAATGCTGTTGGAATTTGTTTCTGCTTCCTGCAGTAGATCGTTCTGAGAAGAACATTTTTCCTCTTCCCTTTTATGACAGACATTTTTCACAGTCTTTACTTTTTCCCTTTTTATTGTTTTTAATTGATGAAACTTCCACTTGAGTCTGGTAACTTTTTTCTTTTTAAAAATATGTATTTTATTTTATGTATATGTGTGTGCACCTGATTGTATGTATATATACTATTTGCCTGTAGTGCCTGCGAATGTCAGGAGGAATATCGGGTCTCCTGGAACTAGAGTCACAGACGGTTGTGAGCCTCCATGTGGGTGCTGGGAATGAAACCTGGGTTCTCCTCAATAGCAGCCAGTGCTCTAACCATAGAGCTATCTCTCCAGTCCATTTTCAACTTCAGTAGATTTTTTTCTATCAGTTTTCCCCACATGGACCTTATTTTGAGAGACTTTCCAATTTAGAGACTGATGGTTGGGATGAAGATGCCCCTCATAGGCCTGAGTGTTTGAATACTTGGTTGCAATGGTTGGCGCTGTTTGAGGATGTTATGAGACCTTTAGGAGGCAGAGATTTTTTGGAGGAAGCGTGTGACTGGAGACAGGCTTTAAGGGTTTATGGCCTTGCCCACTTCCCATATTCATCCTCTCTCTCTCTCTCTCTCTCTCTCTCCCATTCCTGCTTCTCTGCTATGCTTTGCATTTCCTGCCATGATGTTCTCTCTCCCTCTGCAATCACAAGTCAAAATAAACACTTTGCTCCCTAGGTTGCTTTGGTCATAGTATTTTATAACCATTGCAGCAAAGTAATCAGTATAGGGACTGAGACTCAGAAGGAAGGTGAAGTCAGTGCCAACCCTGCCTCTGGGCTGACATTTCACAATAGGAAGTCCATCATAGCAGTTTCAAGCACCCTCAATGTCTACACCTAGCAAAGTGGCAGATTCTTGCCAGCATGTGACACCCACATTTTAAGGGAAGCCATTTTTCCTTCCTGCTGACCACTGCCCAGGGTCAGCTGCTTTCTGAGAACATTGCAGAAGTTCAGGAGTGGTACTGGTCTTTGAGTTATCAGTTTCTCTCTCTCTCTCTCTCTCTCTCTCTCTCTCTCTCTCTCTCTCTCTCTCTCTCTCTCTCTCTCTCTCTCTCACACACACACACACACACACACACACACACAGAGACAGAGAAAGAAGAGAACACTTTCTCTCTTCTCAGAATCCTCAGGAAAAAACTCCTGCATCATCAGCTCACCTTTGTACCACTACTCACATCCAGGAACAGGATTTTTGCCTGGTCAAGCACAGACACCTGCTTACTTCTTAAGCAGGGATCTGGCTCTGCCCCCACATCCTAAGAAGAATGTTAGCACACCACAGCTGTTAGAAGGATGGATGGATGCTAAGTGACACAAAGGATATATATAGAAAATCTCCCCGCTACTTCCACAATGTTGCTCTGCCTTCTAAGCATGGCAGGCCATGGATGCAGTCATTTGGCAGGATACGCACTGCACAGCCATGCATATGTAAGAGGACTTGATCACATCATAGACTATGGATTTTTAAAAACTTTTCAAGTTTTTCAATAGGAGCACCTTCTGCAAACTGCATAAAAGTAGGATGCAGATTGGCAAAGTGGTCTTATCTTGTAAGGGTCCATGATTCATTGAAGAATGATACCTCAGACTCAGAAAGTATGTAAATGCAAAGAGTGTTTTATTCTGCCAAAGTCCAGCATGCTGGGGTCTACCATCTACAAAGATGGAGACAACCAAGTGAACTTGCAGGCCTGATTTAAAACACATTAGGGGAATTCTGGGGTGGGTGGTAGGTGATCTCTGTCATTGGCTCTGTCTCTAAGGACATTACAGAACCAATGCTGGGGGAGTCTGGAAACTGCACTGCTGACCCATTGTCCTTGCCTCAGGCAAGGTGGTGAGACAGCTTCTGAGACCTGGACTTGCCCAGTTCTTGGAAACAAGATTTAGACCTAGTCTCCTGAACGGCCAATTTGAAGCCTGTCATGGAGTCAGCCTGTCTCAGTCTCAGTGTGGCTTGCTCATGGTTCTCACTGCCAGCTGCAGTGGGTTCCCTTGGCTGTCAGTCCTGATACAGTTTCTTTAGACCATTTCACATATTTAAGTTTCAGGTCTCTCCCAGGAACTGAACGCTGTTGCTAACCTAGGACTGATCTCCAGCAGCCCGCTGTAGAAGTCCACATTTCCACCTTAGGCTCAAGCTCTCACCATCCCCAGCCATCTCAGTGTGAGCATGGGAGAGATGCTCTGAGAAAGACAACTCACATTTTCCTTGATTTGTGGGTCTTGAAATTTATATATTTATAAAATAACATATGTTGGGGCTGGCTAGACAGCTCATTGGGAAAAGGTATTTGCCCCCAAACTGATGAGTTATGTTCAATTCCCAGAGCGACACATTGGAGGGAGAGAACCAACTTCTCCAAATTGTCCTCTGGACCTACACACACACACACACACACACACACACACACACACACACACACACTGATGAATATAATGTGAATAAAAATCACACACGTACAGATGACATGAGATTAGAAGCCAAGCCTGGAGAACAAAACGTATGATAATGGACAGACATGGGTGGGGGGAGAATGAAGTGAGTGGTGGGGGTTGGGGGAAAAATGTTCAGAGTATACTACATACATGCATGAAAATGGCATTGTCCAACTGTAGAATAATAATATATCACTTGAAAATCCAAAACAGTGATAGAATTTACTAGAGGCATATGGATAAGAGCCTAGACCCTGGAAGAACAAGCTAAGCTCATCTCTGCTTCCATTTGGTTGCTTGGGGGCCATCTCTGGCAGTGACCCCAGAGAGCCTGGGGGTAGCCTTCCCTCAGTAGAAGTCTAGGCTAAGTCTCTGGGTTCTTACACTGATTATTCTCTTGCCTTTTGTCTCAACTCTCCTCTGGCTCTTCCCATGGTAGAGAAGAGCAGGGACATCTACCATGGCTTGACTCTCTCACATCAGATACTTGAAGGTGTCCAGTGCAGAGAATAAAAAACACACCACTCAAGGTTACACCATATCCAAGGAAGCCTGGTGCCCACTGCTGAGTGTAATCACAAGAGACACTGTCCATGGCTGGAAGCTGATGTCACAGCTCCCAAATACACACAGTACACTGAAAATATCAGTCAATAATGCATGTGCCACTCTCAACCTTCTGAGTATCCCAGCTTAGCATCACAGTGTACTGTAGTGTTGGCTGTGTCTCCCCAGCTGTGATGACATGCCCAGCTGAAAGCTGGAGCTAGCTGATGCTGGCTGCCTAACATCTCAGGAAAAGATGGATATGTGCAACACTAGCCCAGGGCAAGGTCAGAATTAAAAGTGCAGCCCATATTGAGTGAAGATCACTGTCCTACCACAGTGAAGTTGAACAATGATTTGTTCAGCTAACATTAGTCAGGACCTATATGTATGTGACATCCTGCTCCACTGAATCCCTACAGAGCCCTAGAGTGAACATTACCAAGGCCTTTGTTTTATCAGTGATGACTAGGGGACTCACCGAGCTAAATAACAACTCATTCAAAATTTAGCAATCAGTGCTGAAGGCTTGGGGGGATAGCTCAGTTAGTAAAGTGCTTG
This sequence comes from Mastomys coucha, assembly GCF_008632895.1. Lineage (NCBI taxonomy): Eukaryota > Metazoa > Chordata > Mammalia > Rodentia > Muridae > Mastomys > Mastomys coucha. The sequence goes on from NW_022196904.1 coordinate 110,512,391, forward strand.
CCTTGCAACCATGAGGGCTTGAGTTTGATACCCAGGACCCACATTTAAAAAGTCAGGCATAGAAACACACATCTATATCCCAGCACTGAGAAAGTGAACATAGGTGGATCTTTGGGGGATCGTCCGACTAGCTAGTCTGTCTGAATCTCTGAGGCCCAGATTCCAGTGATTGTCTCAAAAGACAAAGTGGAATGACCTCAGAGGTAGTTCTGCGATCTCCACACTCATGTGCACACACATGTACCTGCATAAACTTACAGAGGTGAAACACACACACACACACACACACTGCTGAGCATGGTGGCTCATGCATACAAAGCAAGCACTCAGGAGTCTGAGGATCGCCATGAGATGTGGCCAGCTGGGTTACATAATGAGATACCACCCACCCACCCTCCCCTCAAACAAACAAACAAGTAAACTAATGAATAAATAAATAGGTAAGGGCCCCACTCTCCTGAAAAGATGTGAGAGTTTGAGAGTTTGTAATAAGGAGAGAGATGAAGATACTATTGTGAATTTTCACATTTTAAACATCTTAAGAGGAAAAGATGATCTCTGTTTGTTTCACCGGGTACTCCCTGTGTCTTCCCATAAGCCCGTGAAGCATCGTCTTCCTCTTTCAAGTGAGAAGCCATCAGAGGGTTGCTTTCAAGGGACTGCCCCCACTGTAGCCCGTTGATGGGTATTTGAGGTAGTCTTTTAGCACAAACAGTCGAAAAGTTGTTAATGTAATTTCTTTTCTAGCCCCACTGTAAAATGAAAGGGAAATATGTTTAGGGGGAAAAATTCACTTACAAGTTTGGCAAGATGCCCAATGCAGAAAGGAGTTTGACAAACTGAACAAAGTTGAACTCTCGCTAAATAAAATTTCCCATGTCTCTCCCAGCTCTGTGCTGGGGGGAGCCCTTCCAGCGACCCCTTTGCTAATGATAGCGCTAGCATCAATAATGGAATGTGAAAGACAATCTTCTAATCAATTCCTCTTTTTTCCTGCTGGTTTAGATTAAAGCACAGAAAATGCCCAACCATTCCATCTGCTTCCTCTAAGATTTCTGGTAGGCTGGAGCCCAATTATGTCTGCCTTATCCATTTTTAATAATCTACTTATGATCATGCAAACACAGGGTGTGATTATACCCACATCAGCTTCTGTTTCAGAGCTTCCAGCCTCATCCATAATTAATAAGCCCCTCGGTGCCTTGGAGGGGAGCTGAAGGAGAGACGGGAGGCATTCCTCCTCAGGAGCACAGCTCTTTCAGTGGCTGTTCATTCATTCATTTTTACAAACCTTTACTGGTGTCTACAGAATGCAGGAGCTTCGCTAAACCCAAAGGTAACAGAATAACACATGCTTTTACAGAGAGCCCTCAGCTGCAAAGGCAGAAACACACACACACACACACGCACATGCACACACACACACTGGTGTGGTCTATGCTTGCGTGCTAGCAGCAAACTTCAGCTGCTTCAACAACCCGAATGTTTTCTGTTCTCAAATGCTGAGGAATGGGATAATCAGATCAGTATGTTATCACAAATAGAATCTTAGGAAGGCCTGGGTGGGGCCAGTGCTTCTGTCTGAGAGAGAGTAAGCTATTCTGGGGAGGAAGTCACTTCAGTAAGGGGCTTGTGAAGAAAACACTGAATTTGCAGCAGACAGCCAGGGTACAGGTCCCAGTTTTGCACTGTGTGACCTTATACAAATCGATTCATGTCTCTGAGCTTATTTCTATGCTGGGAAATGACTCCTTTCAGGGGGCTTCTCTGGGACCACTCGTACGAACTCACCATGTGGATGACCAAGCACTCTTGCCAGCAGCAGAGAAAATTCCAACAATTCCCATCTGAAATTCCACGAGACCAAGCTGTCCTTGTCTCTCTATCCAGCCCCCCCCCCCGTGGGTTCTCCCAGCTACTGCCCATATTAGATAGATTGGAACTTTCACATAGGTGGCAAACGTGGAGTATTTCAGTTTACCCACAGAGTAAACTGTTCTTGTTTGCAAACAATGCACGCTGCCTCTAGTCATTCTCAACACAGAGGGGACCCTCCCCCACTTTGCAGAGCCCGGATACCTGAGAGTGGTGTACACTCTGTCAGTGTTCACAGAAAGTGTCAAAAATTTACTGTCCATTTTCATTCTGGCATGCCAGCTGCCAGGTCCTCTCATGTCTCTGTCTGTCCCTATGTTTCTGTCTCTCTGTATATTTCTCTCTCTCTCTCCACTTTAAAGAACAAATTTACTAAAATAAATAAATAAATAAATAAATAAATAAATAAAATTTACTGACTATCTGAAAAACTACTCCTTCAAGACTGACTTTTCCATAAAATGGGACTCACATTGAGACTGTACCAGGATCACCTACGGTCTTAAAAGCTTCCTCATTGGGCCAGACGAGTTTGGCATGCCTGGCTTATCCTGGAGGAATTCTCTGCCTTGAAAATCTCTACTCTTACTCTTGACGGAAAACCCCACATCTGCAACTCATGATTTCTGCTCAGGGAAACCTGCAAACACTAATCAGCAGCAGGACTCAGGAACAAATAAGGACACCAGCCATAAGCATACTGCAGTCTGAGGGTGGAGGCTGTGAATTTAAGGTGGTCTGGTCTGAGGGTGGAGGCTGTGAATTTAAGTTGGTCTGGTCTGAGGGTGGAAGCTGTGAATTTAAGGTGGTCTGGTCTGAGGGTGGAAGCTGTGAATTTAAGGTGGTCTGGTCTGAGGGTAGAGGCTGTGAATTTAAGGTGGTCTGGTTCAAGAATGTCTGCCAGGGAAGAAGGCCATTGAACTGAGGCCAGGTGAACAGGGAGCACTGGGTAGATAGAGAAGGGAGGAAGAGGAAGAGTGCAGAACTGTGTAACCCTGACCATGTGCTCCGCAACTCCATCAGACCTCTTTCTAACTACAGGCCCTATCACCCTCCCTTGGTGCCCTGCCTTGAAGCGGCTATGCCCACATGCGCATGTCTTTCTAGATTCCCCCAGTTACTGCCATGGTTTATTCCTCAGGTTTACAAAGCTCGTGCGTGCTTCAGTGTCTACCTAACCATTCTACTTAAAACTGCAACTGTCTTTCCCTCTCCCCAGTACACAGCAGAACCCCTCCTCACTTTGGTATGTTAATTCCCTTGGCCCCCATTGGTGCAGTAATTTCCTTTGCCTGAATCATTTGCGTTTTTGAGGGGCTTCAGCCCTCCCTACCCCATCCCAGATAAATTTCTATTTTGATCACTACTGCAACCCTTAGCACCCAGGGCCATCTCAGGCTCGGGGGGAGGGGGGGAGTTGTGAAAGGAAAGAAAACTGCAACAGCCATATTCTGCACAATTTCTGCTGTGTTTGGCTGTTTGTGTGTGTGCTTTCACAATCATGGCTACTCAAGAGTCTATAGTTATTTAACTATGATGTATAACAGATACATGTGTTATTGTAACCCAGACATCTGGGAAAAGGATAGCTCCATTGAGGAACTGCCTCCATCAGATGGCTTATGGGCATGTCTGTGGGGGATTGCCTTGACTAATTTGCCTCACATGATTGATGTGGAAGGGCCTGGCCCACTGTGGGCAGTGCTATCCCTAGGCAGGTGGGCCTGGTTGTATAAAAAAGGCAGTGGGACGAAAGAGTGAGAGCAAGCCAGGAAGCAGCCTTCATGTGTGGCTTCATGCTTGAATACCTGCCCTGGTTTCCCTTGATGATGGTCTGTAAGCTAGAAGCTGAAATAAACCCTCTCCTTACCGAGTTACTATGGTCATGGTGGGTATTGCAGCACTAGAAGGCAAATTAGAACACCTGCATTTAGGGCATGTACGAAGAGCCAGTCGCAGAGCTAGCTTTAACCTTGCCCGCTCCTCTCCCATAGGCCTCCGCCACCTAAACAGTAAATAACACACAGAAATCTTGGCAACAAAAGGCTTTTAGAACAAGATTAGATGTATATCTTCTAACCCAAAGATGAAGTTAGGGTCACTTTCTAGATTTATGGATGAATATAACTTCATAAAATGGAGCTGCAGAGATGGCTCAGAGGTTAGGGACTTGCTGTACAAGCATTGGTTCCTGAGTTCCTATCCCCAGACGCTCACATAAATGTCCTTTGAGCACGAAAGTCCACCTAGAATTCCAACCTCAGATATGGAGACAGGGGGATCCCCATGTCATCGAGCTATGAATTTGATTGAAAGACTCTATATCGATGAATAAAGAGGAAAATTGATCAAGGATGATTCCTGATTTCAACCTAGGACCATTACATCTACACATACACACACACACACACAAACATCCAAATACATGCAGAAAAAAATGAATATGCACATACATCACACACACATACTTGACAACAGAATAATAAAACACAGAGACTCTAACCACGGCCTGTAAGATTGTTTGTAACAGCCACTTTAGACTCAGCTATGGACCACTCTGCCTCAGGGCCTTCTCACTTATTTCCTAGAACTCTCTCTTGCCTAGGCTTCCTCTTCATTCAAACCTCAGCCCAGTGTATTCCAGACAGAGACTTTCCTGTCTGAAATAGCCATTTCCTCCATACTAAGATGTCAAACTATCTTGCTCCATTCCCACTTTGGGAAAGTGTGTGCTTTGTGTGAATGAGGCTACCCTCCCCCTAGCTCATCAACCTCAACATGGAGGAATGTAGCACCCTGCATTGCCTAGGTGCCCACTATGCCTTCATTGAATGAATAAATCAATAAAGACACCAACAGCCACCAGGCACTGCTGTACTAGGATCCGAAGGCAACTGTGTGGGTGACTCATTCACATGGCAGGCATGGAGGAAAATCAGAGCAAAGATTGCAAACTGGGAGGCTCTGGGCTCCAAAGAGCCAGTAGTTTTGTGGAAGTGGCTTGATTGGCACCCTGTAGTGGTTTAGAGGCTTACTAGTCAGACACCTGTTAGTCTTACAGCCCCAGCTATTCAGCACCAATCACCTCTACCATCCCCATTTTACAGCCTGTCCACCCCCGCAGCATTTCAGTTCGCCTACCCTGGACTTCTATAGCATCAGAACTCAGAACAAACCTTCTATCGCTGTCCTTTTCAGTCCATTTGTGGAGATCTGGCTGAAGAATCAGCCTTCTCACACACCCAGGCTGCCAGCCTTGGACATGAGTCCAAACAGTGCTGGGCTCAGAGGGCAGGCAAGACATGGGTAATGGGTCTGGAACTAGGAAGCCAAGGCCAAGAGTCAAGGGGGAAGAAGACTAGGGTGGAGGATGCAGCCTCTCTTAGGAAGAGCCAAAGGCAGTCCATGAAGGTAGAGCCAGATCTGTTTTGCTTGCTGCCTGTACCCTTTGCATCCAGAAAGATGACAACCAAGTGGCCACTGAAGACATCTTAACTCCAACACACGTGCAAAGACTTTTTCTTAAAGAAGACACAGCTCTCATGGGGTTAAAACCCAGGCTTTGGGAGGCTACTGTGTACAGTCTTCTCCATCATGCTAGGAGTGAGGGTTGCTCTACAAATGGAAACGGCCTTCCATGTGGAAGGATCTTCTGGGTCTCCTGGGAGCCTCCAGAGACCTCCAGAATTGTAGAACTCATAGCGGGTGTTTGAGAATGTCATGCCTCCAGAGACCTCTAGAATTGTAGAACTCATAGCAGGTGTTTGAGAACGGCATGCCTCCAGAGACCTCCAGAATCGTAGAACTCATAGTGGGTGTTTGAGAATGGCGTGCCTCCAGAGTCTTGCCTCTGAGCCATTGTAGATGTTGTTGGCAACTGGTCCCTTCAGGACCACAGGATGGTTCTTGTGCTCATGGATGCACCCGTAAAAATAGCCATGACACTTGTAGTGGACCTCACAACTGCCTGAACTCCAGATCCAAGATATCTGATGCCCTCTTCTAGCACTGCATGCATATGTACAGAAACACACATACACACACACACAATGAAATAAACTTACAGACACACACACACACACACACATGTGAAAATATTTCTAGCCTTCTGTCTTAGGATGTTTATTCTGGTTCCCCTTAAAGTCACCAGCTCCTGCCACGGCACCTCTGATTCAGCAACTCACCTCAGCCCACAGGACTTGCACACATGGTGTATCTAGATGGCTCAGTGATGATGTGGCTGGCTGCCACCATTTCCATTCTTCCTCTGCAGCTTCCAGCTGTTCCACACTTTCTCCCTCTGTTGAGTTTGCCAGGAGTCCCTACTCTGTCTGAAAGGCCCTGGCCTGGAGCTCATACGATCAGGTGACTTCTGATGTACATGACAAACATTTTTATGGCAGCTATGGGGAGATTTAAATTCCAAAGTTAAAGAGGGACTGACATTCATACCACCCTGGCAGTTTCATCATTTGAAGCTATGACAACATGACACTGTCATATCCTAGGCGTGGTGATATGATGACTGCCTAGCCCTCGGTAACTGTCTCATTTAAGTATCATCTGACTGAGAATAGCAGGAACATATTCAAATCATATACAGAAGAATAAGTGGATTTTCTACAAAGTTATAAGGGCATTTCACAAAGTACAGGAAATTCAGGCTGTCATAAGGAACAGTAGACAGGAACCACGTTGGAAATGTTTCATCCGAGCAAATAGACACACTTAATTACCATCGCTGATGCTAAACCCCAAGTCCTCAGGAGAGATGGTTTGGCTGGTATGGTTTAAGGCAAGTGTCCATAGCAGAGCTAGCCCATGTCAGAACTTTTAGGTTGCTTGGTAGAAGTGTGACTGCAGGGTACTTCTGTGGGCAACAGGGATTCTCACAGGAATTGGAGCAGACAGCCCAGGAATAAACCTATTTGAATGACTGACTACATACAAATCACATATTTACCATGCTTCTATATCCATGAGCCTCAAGACAGACAGACAGATAAACAAACAAACAAACAAACAAACAATACAGATTTCCCCAAGAACTGCTGTTTTCAGAAAAAAGAAAAAGAAAAGAAAGGCAGCTCTCTGCCTAGGAATAAAAGGAAGGAAGGGAGGGAACGTGGGGAGGGGGAGGGAGAGAGGATAAACTCAAAGATATAATATTAGAAACACAAAGTGGCAAAGTATTTTAAAAATTATGTTTACCAAGCAGTAAAATACTGTCCAAGAAATAGTTTCTAGAGAAATTTATGAGAAAAGACAGTGAAATTAATACCCTAGCAATGCTGGGAATATTCTGAAGAAACCTGACAGGCCATAAAGGTTCCATGACAGAATTTAATCATAATTCAAGGATCTAGGTTGTGTATGCTATTGCAGACATTAAAAAAAAATAAATTCCCTCCTCCCCATGTATTTGGCTATCAGATGACTGTATTCACACTGATTTTACAGATGGGGAACCTGAAGCTGAAGTGCAGTAAAATTAGCCAAAGGATATACCCCATCCAGAGGATTTAGGGAAGATGTGCTCTACTGAGCCAAGTAAAACTTCTTCCAAGAACGCTCTGCTTTTAGGAAGCCTGATGAAACAATTAAATCACTGCAGTGGCCAGAAGGGAGAGTGTACCATCCGCTAACAGCTTCTAAATTGGGCACTGATGGAAGTCAGTGGTCACATCTATAAACAAAAGACTAAATTGGGAATACAGGATAATGCTTCATGTTAAAGAGACACCTAGCTACCTGCCTGTCATTACCTTAACACAGAATTTAGAGCCTGAAAATGCCAACAGTTCCTTAGTGTTGTTGTGGAAGGGATAGCAAATGCAATGAGAGGCGGGGGAGAAGGGGAGAGAAAGACAGAGAGAAGGAGAGACAGAGAGATAGAGAGAGAGGGAGAGACAGAGAGTCAGGGAGGGAGAGACAGAGTCAGGGAGGGAGAGACAGAGTCAGGGAGGGAGAGACAGAGAGATAGAGAGACAGAGAGTCAGGGAAGGAGAGAGAGAGAGTGAAGGAGGGAGAGACAGAGTCAGGGAGGGAGAGACAGAGAGATAGAGAGACAGAGATATATATGATATGAATTCCAAGAATTCATGTTTGTCCATGACTAACAGAGGATAGCATCGTCTGCTCAAGACCCCAAGGAGATGAACTAGTGAGGAGGAACACACACACGCACATGCACATACACACACACACACACACACACACACACACAGCACTAACCAACTGGAACATTGAGGGGAGGGGCACAAGAATAGAACAGCTACAAAAAATCATAAGTATTTTTCAGAAGGGATTTTTGTGAAGAAAATGCTAAACTGTTACAAGAATGCATAGACAGAACCCCTGAGTGGTGACAGTGCAATACATCCCTGAATGTGAATCACCTTCAAGGTCATCTCTCCCTATATCCAGTAAAAAGGAAACCTTTGAAGTTCATTTGGGGACCATTTAGACAGTGAATATTTATTTAGACACAGAGATTAAGAATATTGCATTAAATACAGTGAAAGTATATTAATAATTAAAAAATAGTGACAATAGAAGAAAAACAACAAATAAGAGGAAAATCCATAAATACATTTAGAATTAATATGTGATGTGGTGTTATTTATTTAGCTGGTAATGTTGGGACACTGTCTAGTTATTGGAAAAAGGATTCCTTCCTCACTTATACCAGAAATCGTCTTAAAGTGATTGCAGATTTATATGTTAGAAACAAAACCATTTCACATCAACAGAATGGTAGGAAATTGTAAGTTCAGTGCCCATGACAGGGTGTATCAAGAAAAAAACTAAGAAATTTGGACCAAATAAGTTAGACCTACATCATCTGTTTAAACACGGGACAGCTTACATTTTCTTTTATATCTTACATCTCAAGGTTTTTAATTTTTAAAAATTTTTTAAAATGTAAAAAAAAAATCAGACAATAAAATTAGCAGCAGGATCCTGGACACATGAAGTCAGGGATTAGCACCTTAACAAGTAAAGAGTTGTTACATACAAACAAGAAAATCTCATAGTGGACATTAAGAAGTGGATTTAAGTAGAAAACCAACAAATCAAAGGAGAAACAGTCAGCTCATTCCTCAGGAGGAATGGTGTGAGCCAATAGGAGAAACTTTCCACCTCTAAAGCCAGAGCTTCTAGGAATGTCCTGCACTGACTGGTCCAAGAGTCTTCTGGAAGGGGTTTGGCCAACTTGACTAAGTCATGCCAGAAGCTTCTTTCAGAAAAGAATTTCAGGATACAAAGTAAATACTATAGTGTTTGATACAGCTTTGCTGAACATAATGTCATGGGAGAGATTGGCATGGAATACCATACAGCTGTTTAAAGAGTAAGTGTGAACAGAGATAGAATATTATCCACAGTACACAATCACATATAAAGTGGTTATGGAATAAAGCAACCTTTATCTTTTTCTATTTTTAAAATTTCTATTTTAAAATTCTATTTTAAAAAAAAATGCATGAGCACCAGATCACATTCACAAATGGAAACATAAATGTCCAGAAGGATGTACAACTCATTTTTAATAGTGCTTATCTCTGCATGCAGGGATCATATAAGATCCCTTTCTCTCTCTCTTCCCCCTTTTTTTGTTTTTTGTTTTTTGTTTTTTTTGTTTTTGTTTTTGTTTGTTTTTATTTTGTTTTTTGAGACAGGGTTTCTCTGTGTTTTCCTGGCTGTCCTGGAACCCAGAAATCCTCCTGCCTCTGCCTCCCAAGTGCTGGGATTAAAGGCGTGCGCCACCACTGTCCGGCTCTCTTCCCCCTTTTGATGTGCTGTTTCTATGCATATTAACCAGAGAATGCTAAGTCAGGAAGTATTATAACGTCAGCAGCGATTAAGTTTTAGATGTGTTTCTGAGACTGGCCCTACCCAGGACTGCTGTTAATCTCCGATAAGTTCATGCACACTCGTGCTCTATCCTCCACTTCAGGCATCGATCCATTTCCTCTTGGAGTTAATTTTGTTCCTGCCGCTTGCTCAGGTCCCAAGAGCTGGGGCACGTGCATAACTCCTCGTCCTCTGTGGCCCTCTCCAGATCTGTTCAGTGATTTCTCAAGTGTTTTTCCTAATTGAATATAACTCATAATTTCATTTTTAAAATACATGGAGCCATTAGTGTCAGTAATTAGACATTAACAAGTATGAAGATGGCCCATTAATGAAGCAGAAGCCTTATGGACCTCTGATGCTAGACTCTGTAAGGGAGAACTGCTTATAAACGCCATCCCTTGAGGATTTATGATGGACCTGTTTGTGAACATCGGAACAGCTGTGGGACCAACAATGACATTAGCAGCTTCCTAACAGGTGCAAAACCAAGGGCTGCACGTGGGATTTATGTTGTTGCATGAACAGCCCAGCCAAGCTGGAGAAAGGAGGCCTCTGTAAAACTAATCCTAGGAGGCAGAGCTGATTCTGACCGATCCCCCCCACACCCCGCCGCCCCCAGCTGGCCTGTCTTCCTGTACACCTACGAGGAAACGCAACTGCTGTTGATTTGAGATGTGGTGTCGACATCGGGCTGCTGTGGATTCAAGTCCCCTTCCCTAAGTTGCAGCTAAGGGATCTTGGACAGGATTTTTTTAAAAAAAAAAAAAAAAACAGTAAATGCATTTATTGATTGCTGATCCAGGCTATCAACCAAGAAAGCCTCAGACTGACTGAAATAGGAGTTGGACAAGTTTTTGCAAATTGCTTTGCCACGTAAGATTTAAGATCTTCAGCCAGTTGCTACTTTAGACCAAGAGTTCAAAAGGAGCCCTTGAGTTGTCCTGTGGCTCAAACCAGACTGAAATCAAAGACCCAGAGCCACAATCTTGCTGGAGACCCACTCCTTGAGAAGACAGTATAAGAACAACCATGTGCACCACTCACTCACCTCATCGGGAAATGCCGGGCAGTCATAGTCTGAAATGCTAGCCCTGGTTTACAAAGCAGTATGGTTGTGGACCTTTCTGGACTTGCAGGTGGGGAAATCTGCAATGCTGGAAGCATGGAAAGTTTGCCTGTGCTTAAGAAGAGCTCGCTCCAACATGGAAGGAACTTGAGCCATTTGTCCACACCACACAACTATTGCCCTCTGGGGTGTTCTGCCCTGCTCAGGCATGAGTCCTAGACACCACAGCACTTCGCAGGCAATGCCAGGGCATCCACAAAGTCTGTAATAGTTAATATTGATTGTCAACCTGACAGGTTCTATGATCACCTAGGAGGGAGGCTTGTATGTAGATAGATTATGTATGTGGATGTGTAGATGTGTGTTTCCCAACAAGATAGGAAAACCCACATTTCGTGGACTGCCATCCTGGATTGAATAAAAAGGAAGAAGTGAGCTGAGCATCAGCATCCCCCCCTCTCTGCTCCCTGGCTACAGATGCAATGGGACCAGCTGCCTTGTGCTCCTGGCCTGCAGAGATGGACTTGACTCTCAAACTGAGGGAGAAAACAAACCCTCCCTTTGTTAAACTGCTTCTGTCTGATATTTTGTTGCAGAATTAGACAAGTTAACACAAAGCCTCCTGGGAAAACCCAGACAATAACGTTATGCCAGCAAGAGTCAGGTGTTCAGGGATGACAGTCAAAGCCTCCTAATTGATTCCTCCTTCTGTCTTCACCTCCCTTCCTATCTTTCCCCAAATAGCATCCCAAAGTCTCCCGCAGCATCTGTAAAACAGATCACAAGAAGACTAGATTCTGGCCTCTCTCTGTTTCATGTCACATTTGGCATAAATGCTGAGTCTTTCTATTTTTGCTTTTAGGTTTTGTTGTTGTTGTTTTGTTTTTTGGTTTTTGTTTTTTTAATTTCTCCTACAACCCTCTCTTCTGTCCCTCCCAGCAATGGTGGCTTCCTTGTTACTGGGGAAACACAGTGGAACTGGGGGTCGTGTACCTATCCAGACCACCATCATCTCCCCCACTTCCTGTAGACTTTCACTCTACACCAAGCACATAGTAAATGGTCAGTAAATATTTGACAGAGGTATGACTTGGGCACGTACCCTTCTATCCACAAGGGTCTGAGCTTTGGTGGCCAAAGTCCTAGGGAATAAGACTACATCAGTAGCAACAGCTAGAGGTTTGGCTTATAGGCAAACAATGTGTGTGGGTCTTCACTAATGTTGACAGGAACAGGGATACATTTCCAGGGCCAAGGTAGTCCTAGCTTAGAGGTGTAAATGAATTGAAATTACCCCATGGGGAAGTGACTGGACATACAAACATTTACTTGGGTATCAACTATAAGAGCTACAGATGTTCCCTACTCTCCAGACTAAGATGTCTGTACTGTTGTGCCCAAACAAGCAAGCATCAGTGTAGACACTCTGAGATGAATGTTTTAGAAGCTGGACTGTAGATCTTTCTGCATAGAAGGGGGCCAGCCCTGCGATCTGTCAGTAGGGCATCCAGATGGCAAGTAGCAGCCTGGAGATAAAGCCAGGAAGGAATTACTTAATAATCTACCCTTCACTTTCATATCGACCCAAAAGATGATGACTTCCGACTTATTTTCCGGGAGATAAGTTCTCCCTAACCATATCCTGACTTTCACTGTCATTGCCTCACGCTTCATCTCCTGTGTCAAACACAGTCGATCAGGCTCCGGAGCTGCTGTTACCCCACAAGTTTTGTTTAGCTCATACGGTATTTTGATGAAAAAATATTGGATGCTTACTTAAAAATGAAAACATATCAAAAATAACACTTATGATTTATCTTGAAAAGTGGGAGATTTTGGCAACAGGGACCCTCATTCCCGTTTGTTAACAGTCATCTGGGAAACAGTGGGATGCTTCTGAAATGGAGTGCTTATCTTGGGGGACCCTCACCCACTCTGGCCAGCCCGCTACGGCCACTGTTGCCTGTATGATCATACAACTATTTGAACTAGCAAACCTGGCTTGTTCTGGTAGGTGGTAGCTACTCTGCTGAAAAGAAGGGAGCACCCCTGTGTCCCACAAGGTCCCACCAACTGTGTCTTGAAGTCCCAAACATGAATCTATTGGACAGTCTGCTCTCTTGACTAGCCCTGTGGCTCAAACCACAGGGCTCATGCCTTATGAAAGTCAAATTGGGAAAGAAGTCTTTTATTTTAATTTAATGTTTTGAGATAATTGCTCACTATGTAGTTCAGGATGGCCTGAAACCCATTAGATAGCCCAGGCTAGCCTCAAACTTTTGATCCTCTCACCTCTGCCTTCTCAGTGTTGGGATCATGGATATGTACCACAGTCAACTGGAAAGGAGGTATTTACAGAAAGCCTTCAAGAGCTGGCTGTGCTTGTGACCTCGGCCCCTGGGAAGCTGAGGCAGGGGAGTATGAGTTGCAGGTTAGCCTGGGATACACAGTGAAATCTTGTCTCAAGAAAAGAAAAAAAGAAGATAGAGAAGGGATAAAAGAAGGACAAAATAAAAGAAATAAAAGCTTTTGAGCTAGCAGAATGGAGTTCAAAGCCTGACCCTATTGTTCCTTCAGAAAAAAAAAAAAAAAAAAAAACCACTCCTGTGACTCGATCCCCTCAAGTCCAGAAGTCCGGAAGCAGAATCTATTCCATAGACCATGGGATGGAAAAGTGGGAGGCTAATATAACTAGCAGTCTCTAAAACAGCAAATTCAAAGCCTGGAACACAACAGGTATTTAAATATTCATTAAGTCTCATCTCAATTTAGTGGTGAGTGTCTTGGACCATTTTCTATTGACCTCTACTACATATCCATCAGGAAATGTTAGGGGACAGCCCAGGCTGGAAGAGAGAAGTGGGAGATGGATGCTTTTGCTTTGGCACAGCTAATTTTAAGCATATAGTCACTCTCTTTGAAACAAACATCTTATTTAAAAATTTATTTATTAGCTCTGTGAAAGGCTGCAGTGATCCAGTTCTTGTTGGATTAAGAGGCTGTGTGCTCTGGTACAACAAACCACTGCGACACTTAGCTTAAAGCAATCACCAGACATTGAGTCTAACAATTCTCCATGGTGCTGACTTGGTCTGAGGTCGCCAGGATGGTCCTTCCAGTCTGGGTCAGACTTAGGTGAACTCGGTGGGATTCACCCCTGCATCTGTGGTCATTTTGCAGGTCTGACATGTGGGCTGGCTGACATGTGGAAGGTTGGTCTAGAAATCATGACAGCCATGTCTCCACATGGTCAACCATTTTCCAGTAAGCTATTGGTCCTACTCAATGGGAGCCAAAAGGTTCAGTGTCCACAGGAGGGCAAACATTGGTGCCCAACAGTGTTTCAAGAATTTGCATGTGTTTCATGTGTTAGAATCCATTGGTCAAAGCAAGTCATGTGGCCAAGTTTTGAGTCAATGTGAGTAAGCACCATCAGGAAGGTCAGGAGCAAAAGGGGGTTTCTTTGGATATTTTTGCAAGTGATAGACCCTATCTCAACCTGAATTAAGAAACTTCCAGAAACCAGCAGGGAGTTGTCCGCCTCCATATATTACTTGCAAATTTGGGAACTGGTAAGGAGTTTGCTCCTGAAAGACCTGAGCTCAGCTCTTCTCCAGCCTATATACAGAGATTCTCACCTGAGTCCTCCAACCCTTGTTTCCCCGTGTGACCTGACTTGACCACAGCAGCTTAAGCTGCAGGCCCATATGGCTGAAAGTCTGTGTCTCTAGAACACCAGACTCTGCCAGTGCCATATGCTGTCTGGGAAAAGCCATTGCTCACCGAACCATCAATGCTGAGAACCGGCAGAGACATCTGCTGGGGCTGGAACCTGTCATGGTCCAGACGAGTACCAGGGCCCAGTGTACCTCCAGACCCATGGGAAGCTAAAACAGCTGAACTAATGGATGGTCTCCTGGATCTCCTGGCATCTTTCTTCTGGATCCTGGCTCTGTCACCTGTTCCAAAAGCAGCCAGGGTTCTGTGTCTCTCAACTTTTCAGAACTTAAACCCTAAGACTTTGTGAGGCTGTGAGTAGATTGGAACCTGTCAGTCCTTCTTCACTTCAAGAATACACTAGGGGCTACACCACACTGTATTCCAGGGCCCTTCAGAGCTGGGTTACCCCAGTGGGATGAACTCTTAACTGCAACAAAGCATGGAATTTAAGGGTCATACCAAATTGTATGTAAGAGGTTGGGGGTCAAGCCTGCAGAAGCAAGCCTGCAGAAGCAAGCCTGCATGAGCCAGCGATCCACACTGAGAGAGCATTTATTATATACCTAGAATCAAGTACTGAACCCTATGAGGTCTGTATTACTATTGATATTATTGTCATCATCATCATTATAATTGTTATTAATTATTCTTTAAGGAGACCATGGAAGTCTCCTGTGCCTGCTCACATAAGGGTAGAGGGAGAGATAATGCTGACGGCCCATCCATGTGTCTTACTCTAGGGCTCACATCCTTTATTATTGACACCAAGTCACTAAAGGTAGGGAGGCTGGTATAGCCATTAGAGGTGTGAATACTTGGGCTTTGACTGCAAATTCAATGCCAGTCCTGCCATTCTGCCTAGATAACCCCCAACCCAGGCTCTGCTCTCTGAGCAGCTAACCAGTTTGAATTGTTGCCTTCTTGGGTGCCTATGAATCCACTATGTGTTTTGGTGCCTAACAGATCATCTCTAGAGATCTCTGGGATCTAGAGTCCTGCAGGAAGGACTGCTGATATAATGAGCGCTCCTGTCTTTAAGATTCCTACGAGTCTTAAAGCAAGTGGGAAAGCAAGTGAGCCCCTTTGTGCACAGTGTTCTTGCCAGGTGTCCTGTGCCCTTGAAAGGGCAGAGACAGATGGCAGATGAGTCATGGATTTCAACACCCTTCAATGGCTTGGCAGCCCTGTTGGGAAGCCACCCCAGGGACCTGACATTGTGAACACACGGCCCAAGTGATTTGGCCCCATTTTGCATGAGATTAGCTATGTCTGAGGTGTGCAGAGGGTCGGAGAGTGACTTGGAGCTAATGAGCTGAGTTCAGGACAGCATTTATGTGACTGCACACCCAGCAGGCATTGCCATCCATCAGTCTGTCGGCCCCCCTGGGGGATGCTGTGGTGTAAATTAATCTGAAAGGAGCAACTCCACCATTGAATTCTTCCTTCAAGTCCGCCTGTATCTGAAATCTTCCTCTGAATTCCTGGAGAGGATAAGGCAGTCAGTCCACCACCCTCTCCCTTCAAAGCATGGATGGAGTTTCCCAGACAAGGCTCAGGGACCATTGCCCAGGAAGAAACCCCTAATTGTCAACCAGGGACTGCGTGAGCCGCGGTGATGAAGACTGGGAAGCCTCTAGTGGCCCACAAAGCTCTGTGAGGAATGGAGTCCAGCCTGTGGGAAGGTTAAGAGCTCTCAGCTAAGGTAGATATTAGAGAGCAGTCAAATGACTTAAGAAATCACTCACGTTTGCTAAGTGCTCCATCTCGGTTTGTATGTTCTTCAATAACGCTGTGGAAAAAAATAATCTGCATTTGCAAAGTGAAGATGATGTCTGTTGATTTTTGCTTTCCCAGAATCTATTCCCTCTTTGGCTAGAACTGCCCCTTGGTTTTTTGTTCCACTGTGGAACAGTTTCTGTGATTTGCGGTCCTAGTTGAGGAATATATCAGATTACATTGCTTCCATGAAGGCGGACCTGTAGCCTGGGCTAGCCAATCCGGAAGCTTCTTGTCTGTCTGCTAGCCAATCAGGAAGTTTCTTGTCTGCTAGCCACTGTGATTTGTTCAGAGATAGCATGGAACTCAAACCTGGTTAATCCCAAATTCCCTAACATTTGGAGTAGGAATGCTAGTAGAAATAAACTGCTTTTCCCCGAGATCTGAGGCTTGTAAATATTATGGAATAAAAGTGTGGATGGACGTCTCTGCCAAACGCACCAAGGAAGTAGTCTTAAATGTAAGGCCAAAACACAGAGCACAGCAGAACCAGCCAGGCGTGGTGGCACATGCTTACGATGCCAGTCCTGGGGTGGCCTAGGCACTGTGTGGTCCTCTCACTCTTCCTTCTGTGTGGGGCTAGTATAGACCCCAGAACCTAGTCCTTAAGAAGCAGGTGAAAGGCTTTCTCAGTGACAGACTGGTCATGCCCCCTTGATGGCTGGTTCAGACACTGGTACTGTTGGAAAAAGACACAGTGGAATCCATGTTAAAACAACAAATGATCACATGTTTAGAAATCTAAGCTATATAGTGAGTTCAAGGCCAGTCAGAGCAACTTAGAGAGAATTTATGTCAAAGTAAAACAGAGCTGGCTTGGGGCGAAGCTCAGCATTTGTTGAGTATGTGCAAGGCCCTTCGGGGACATGGCAGGCACTATACAGAAAAAAATGAGGGTGGTGGAAGAGGAGGAGAAGGGGAGAAGACCACTAACTGATAAAGACAGAGGGTACCAAGGACACGATTTGATCCCTGACTTCAAAGGAGCCTGAGACTAAATGAATCCCTGAACTTCCAGAGTATATGTGACAATCAACTCTGTTGTTAGTTTCTGTCACTTGTGACCACACAGCTAAACTCAACTGTAACCTTATCTCTAACAACTCCTAGTTCTATGGTCTTGGGAAAAATATCTAAATTCACTTTCTAAAAAACTTCCATAATACTAGCACATGTCTCTTTTGGCCTCTGAGAAGATGGACAAGGACACCTATAAATGTGCCTGACCACTGCTTGACTTGAACATGTGTTCCATGACACACTCATCCTCTTCCTTCCCTATGCCCCTCTATGGCCGCTGCAGACACTGGGAGAAGACAGAGTAGAATCCATGTGAGTACAGCAAGCTCTAAAGGCTACCCTCAGGTCTTGCTTTTCATACTTTCTCTCATTTTCTCTTCTCCCCTCCATTCACTCACCAGCCTCTTCATTCTCTAGAGAAGACACCAAGATTCACAGGTGAACATTGCAGCTGCCATGTTGGAACTGTTAAGATTTAAAGGAAGCCAGCTGAGAGAAATCGAAGCCTGCAGGGTATCGGTGGGATTAGGAACAAATGGGCGGAATAGATGGTGGATTGTGGAATGGTATGGAGGAATATGTAATGTCTATAGCAGAACCCTAACTTTCCTGGCAAAATTGGACACAAAAGTTTCCAGTGGACTGGAGAAGTTGGAGAAAATACTTCATAGTACTACAAACAAACAACAAACTTGAACTATCCTGAGAAGATGTCTCATCCAGTAAAATGTCTCCCATAAAAGCACGAGAACCTAAATTCAAATCCCTCAGAACCCACATAAGCAGCCATGTGGCAGCTCACACGTGTAATGCTTGTAGTGCTGAGGATGTCGGGGTGGGGTACAGGTCCTGCTGGCCAGCCAGTGTACCAAGTTGGCAAGATGCAGGTTAAGTGTGAGACCCTGTGTATTAGCCAGTGCTGTCTAAAGAGAAAGCACTGCTAAAATTGTATGTGTGTGTATGTGTGTGTGTACATGTGTGTGTAATAAGTGTGTGTGTATATATATACATATATACATATGTATATGTATATATATATATATATATTTATATACACACACACATATTCTTTTTTAGAGTGGCTTATAGACTGCAGCCCAAGTCCTCCAGAAATGCCAAGGTGTGGGGGTGTGGGTGTTGTTCAGTTCATGAGACTGGATACCTCAGCAATCCAGATCTGGTCCTGGAGTCCCAGGGGTGTCCTAGAGAGCAGCCCATCTTCAGTCTATGTTAGAATCCCAAAGCAGTGGTCTTTAATACCAGCAAAGGAATGACTGCAACAGAGCAGATGAATTTGCCAGCCATAGTGAAAACAAGCAGGCAAAAGACAGATGCTTCCTCTCTCTTTGCCCTTTTCTGTGGCCTGCCATCAGAAGGTGTGGCTCAGAGTTAGGGTGAATCTTCTCACCTTAAGTGACTCACTCAAGGCAATCCTTCACAGACTTGTCCAGTTGCTTGGGTTTCATTTGATTTCAGGTTTAATCAAGTTGGCTGTCATACTCGGTCTCAGCAGATGCTAAGGAAGGTTAGGAGGAGAGCCAAAGGTCACGTGTGATACGAAAGAGAAAAGAAGCTAGTGGCTAGATAACATGGGCAATGAGGGGTGGGAGAGATGAGCGGGAGAAAGAGGATTACTAAACACACTGTTCAAACTGTCACAATGCTATTTAATACTGTGTATGCTAATTCAAAAATAAAGCTAAACATTTAATAAACAAGACAGAGAAGTGATTGAAGAAAGATGACAGCTACCTCAGGTCTCCACACATACACAATAAGGGGAAGTGGAAGAAGGGGAAGGGGAGGGGGAGGGAGGGGAGGAGAGGGGAGGGAAGAGAGAGGAAGCTTACACTAACAGTTCTCAGCCCCACTTGTTTCTAAGCTCTTTAAGAGCAAGCACTGGGCCTCCTGCTTGGCCTTCTTCTAGCATCTCCTCAGGTCTCAGGCACTTTAATAGTAATTAATAATCATCAGCAAAAAGAAAAATAAATAAATACAAGTGTCATAGCCACGCAGGCTGCCCGCTGTCAGCCAGTCGGATGCAGCTACCCAGGCATGTTCACTAGAGCTGTATGTGTTTTGTAGCTCTTAGTGGCTTTTGGTTTTTTTTTTAGAACATTTTTAAGGCAGAAATTTCACACTGGAAAAAATCTTTTTTTTTTTTCTTACTTCATAATTAAAACATGACATATGTGGTGGTTTCCAAAGAGATCCTTTGGGGTCAGTAAGGGAGGTGAACTTAGCTGCTCTGGGGATTCTCGGACCACAGCAATATTCCAGATATTCAGGTGCTCCATTTGGGGAAAAGCCAGATCTCCTTATGGTAACATTGTCAACGCTGAATAGACTCCAGCTCCAAGGCACACTGGTCAGTCCCAGTCCCACTTCTGTCGGCCACAGGACAGAAGGTGACAGCTGAGGAACTCAGAGTCTCACCAGCCGAACTGTACCAGTGATGAGTCCAACAACGTAGCCTGAAAGTCCAATGCCCTTTAAAATAAGGTTAGAGAAAATGGAGAGGCCTAAAAAAAAATTAAAGAGATTGCATGAAGGGCAGAAGTTGAAGGTATGGGAGCTGTTTTGCCAGAATAGGCCCTAGCTAAAGTGGAAAGTCTGTGCTATGTGGGATGAACTGGAAGTTTGGGGACTCACAGACAACATCATCTAAACAAATGACATATGGCTAGAGGGGCACTATAGTGCGTGCGTGTGTGTGTGTGTGTGTGTGTGTGTGTGTGTGTGTGTGTGGCCAGTGGGCTGGGGCAGCAGGCAGCAAGATGGCTCAGCAGATAAAGGTGCTTGCCACCAAGTCTCACAACCTGAGCTACATTCCATGTGGTGGAAGGAGAGAACTGACTCCTTTAGGTTGTCCTCTGACATCAAAACCCATGCCTTGGTGTACAGGAACCTAACCAGTACACCCCTCCCCGACACAATCAATTGATCAATAGATTAATAAATAAATAAATAAATGCGATGAATCTTTAAGGAAAGATACCACTAATGACAGACAGCCAAGAGGGGCTGAGACTTGTGTTTGGGTTTTGGTTGTTTTCTCGTTTGGTTGAACTGTATCCTTATCCTTATCCTTATTCCCCTTACGGGGCTTAGTGATTAACTACAGCTCTCCTCACTTCTTGGCTCTAAACTCTCAATTAAGGAAAAATATAGAAATTAAAATGCAACTTCTGTTTGTTTTTGTGGTCATACTAAACTGAACTGTGATCTTGAACATAAGCCAATAGTGATGCTAGGTCCTGCTTTTGCAGAAAGTTGGGGTGCCTCCCCAGCCAGTCACAGGGGAACATCAGACCATGGGAAAGCTGGGAAGCCCATATAGCCAGTCACAGGGGACATCAGGCTGTCTTTTACATCGATTGAAAGAATGCCAGAGGATGACTTCCAAACCTGCTCTAGGAACCAGGGCAGGTCCTGCCAAAGGGTCTGAGGTTTACCTGTGATAGGCAAGTAACAGAGACAGAGGGACAGGGAAAGAATAGAGGCTCAGTCAAGAAGCATAGACACCCTTGATCAAAATTCCACATCGTTAGCTCCGACATCATGCTTATTCTTTATCCAGGATCACTCTATAGGCTTCATATCACCATTTTATAGAAAAGAGACTCAAGGGACTGAGGCTTCATCAGCTTGCCTAAGAGCTACTGCTAAGAAGATGAACAGACCCTCAAGATTCCTTTGCCTCAGGATGGAGAGAAGGGACAGCAATGCTCCAACCTCAGTAGTGTTCAGAGAGTGTGCAAATGCTCACACAGATCCTTATATACTGTTGTCCAGGACCGTGTGGTTGAAGGACCATCACACCATGAATCTTCCTGGGTCCTGGTGATCATTCTGGGGTGTCATATTCCAATGCAGGTGCTACAGAAACAGACTCCTAGGTTTGAACCTATACGTGGCCATGTGTAAGTTAGGTAACCCTGGGTACCTTCCTTATCATCAGTTTTTCCATCTGCAAAAGGGAGGAAAGTATATTTACTATCACTTTTATCCCCTATGAAGCTAGGCAGGTTCTGATCCAATGTACATGCCCTATCTCAAGCATCATCTGTCCAAGTCATTTCATTTTTCGCTCTTAGACTACATACCTCTGACATCACAAACTCCTGTACAAACAGAGCAAAGGCTTCCTTAAGGATGGACAGAAGGAGGCTTTCCGCCCTACACCCCCTCCATCCTTCAGTACCTAAGGACAGCCCAGCCACTAATTGAAGCCATAGTCCTTGGAGGTGAGGTTGAAAGGAGTCAAGACAATCCCTCCCCAAGAAGAACAGAACATTTGAACTTAGAACTACTGCTCTCAAATCCACACTTCCTCGGCATGTGTCCGTGAGAATTCTTTTCTGTCCGAGGATGTTTGTTCGTTTGTTTTTTAATACCAGAAATGCCCCTCTACCGGGGAGAAAACAAGCTCTCTTCCCCAGATAAATACTTTCATGAGGATCTTGCACATAGCACTGAGTTGAAGTCAAGCACATTTTGACCTGGTTAACTGTCATCCTTGGCTGCCCAAAGTCTATGGCATGCAGATTTCGATAGACCTGACTAGCTCTGCTCTCAAACTCTGAGAGTGAACACATCAGGAATCAATATTTGGAACTAGCGAGATGTTCAGTTGGTGAAGTGCTTGCTGCCCAGGAATGAGGTCCTAAGTTTGGATCCCCAGCACCAACATTAGAAACAAGAATGACATCACATGCCTGTTATCCCAGCACTGGGAAAGAGGAGACAGAAGGATCCCTAGGACTCCCTGGCCAGCAGTTCAAGCAAGTCAGGGAGCTTCAAGTTTAGTCTTAAAATAAGGTGAATAGTAGTTGTGGAGGATATCCCATGGTAATCTCCGGCCTCTATACACGTGTACATGAGTTCACACACATCCATACATAAAGAAATCAATCTTTCAGTCTTTCATGTCTGGTGTGATGGTGCATGCCTGTAACCCCAGCACTTGCTTACTTGGGAGGAAGAAGCAAAAAGACTGTAAGTTCAAGTTCAGCTTGGTTACATCACAAGACCCTGTCTCAAGAGAAACATATGTAAGAGAGAAAGGCAGAGGGAGAAGGAGGGGATGAAAAGTGGGGAGGGGGAATAGGGAGAGGGAGGAGAGAGAGAGAGGAGAGAGAGAAGAGAGAGAGAGAGGAGAGAGAGAGAGAAGAGAAGAGAGGAGAGAGGGAGAGAGGAGAGAGAAAACTTCCTTTACCAGTACCTTGCAGGGGCAGACTCCCTCACATCCCAAGACGGATGGCTGAATGTGCATTGCTTTTAGGGGTACAGTTAACACTTGGAATTTCCTCTAAGCAAAGTAGTCCTGTGGGCTCATTTGCTTCTCCCTCAAACTCCTCTCCAGACAGCCACGAATTCTGCTTTATAGCTCCAGTTAGCTGTACAATTAAACTCAAAGCAGCCCAACTATGAATATGAGACGCCAAGTTTCCTTGCAAAACATAGCAAGAAACAGATGCTTCCCGCAGTAAACAAATTGATATATGGCTTTGTGTTTCTCTTCTTGGTACTTGCAGCAAAGAGCCTTCTTAGGAAGCACAACTTGGGGACAAGGTGTTGTAAGGTGACTGTGTGTCTAGATTACTCCACTGCACATGGGGCCTGGATAACCCACTTCTGAGGCTCCATCTTTGTCACAAACTCCAGTGAAGGAATCCTCATATGAAGCTCAGGACCACTGCCAGCCTAGTGCAGAACAGACAAATGTGTCACTTCTGGGCAAGCCCAGGCACAGGGGAGGCCACCTGAAAAACTCCATGGACACTTGGTTTGGTCTCCATTTTTTTCTTGGCTGCAAAGAAGACAGTTCACAGGTCTTTAAAGAGAGTGCCCAAGGTGTTTGTTTTTCATTTACCCTTTGCAGAGCAGAGGGCTAAACTCAGGGCTCGGCATACACTAGACAAGCACACAAGCACCGATCCACATTACACACACAAAGATCAGCTTCTGCTTCGTAGGCTAAAGGACCCTCAGAGAGAGGCATGTGACCCACTCACTGCAGCATGATTCTCACTTTGGAACAGGAAGCCCTGGGTCACCCAAGTCCCTGGTGTTCTTGAGAAGTTTGAGTGTATGTGTGTGCATGTTTGTGACCATGTGTGTGTGTGTGTGTGTGTGTGTGTGTGTGTCCGTGTGTGCTTCTAGTCACCTTATACACAGGCATCTTTAAAACCTTTTTTTTTTTTACCTTAAATATTTGGAACCATTCTTAGAAGACCTTTAACAGTCAATCTTGCTCTATAAATCTGTCACTAGCCAACATAATAATCTATTCAAATTGATACAACAAAATGCCATAAACTGGATGAGTTATGGACAGACACGCATTGCTCACAGTAGTACCCAAGTCTAAAATTAGAACACCAGCTTCCAGCCCATAGATCTGTCTTCTCGCTAGGTTTTCATGTGGTGTAAGAGATGAGGAGGACTCTGGGAAGACCGGGAAAATCTCCACTTGCCATGGAGATTTTTTTTCAGCATCAGTGCTTTGGAGCAGCACAGCCTTTCAATACACAGCACATCCAGACCCATGCACACATACACAGCAACCCCTAGTAGGCCCTCTGTGCTCTGCTCAGAGCTGCCTTTGTCCTCACTCCTACATGCTGATGGCTATCACTTAACAGTAGCATCCCCCGGCCAAAGTTCTGGGGAGTTCATATTTCTAGAAACTGCCTTGGACTTGAGGATTGGGGTACTCAGTAACTCTCAGCCGATAGCAGGCATGGGCTTGTGGACATCCACTGCAGACCTCTTGGTTGGAACAGCTCTCACTCTGGCTCTACACTGTCTCTACCCTCACTTCTCCCAGTGCTAACTAGCTTGGCAGCACAGCTATGACTGCTTCCTTTCTGTCCATACCCTTGGCTGACTTCTAAAAACACTTTCCAAATAAGCAATTGCATGAGAATCTTGTCTCAGAGTCTGCTTCTTGAAGGAGGGGATAAATCTAGACTCCAAGCCGATTTCTTGTCTTTTGTTTCTCAATTGGCGCTGATGTTCAGATTGGAATCCTTACACTCATTTCTCTCTCTGGGGCTGCCAATGATCTCATCAGCATAGGGCTAATTGTTGAGAGCCTTTAACTTGTCTGCAGCATCAGATACTACTGACATTTTTGGTGCAGACTGGCAAATACACCTTCTTTTCTATTTCACAGTGTTAAGATACGTACTAATCCAAGTAACACCGGCTTCATGAACACAGCCCTGCACTCTCCGGAGTCAAGTTAGGTGCCTGCTGTCCTCACACCTTAAGTACATCTCCATTTTTAGCATTTCTTCTTCCTTTGTAGCCATTTGCCTTCTCTGTTAGTCTGTAGGCTCTTTAATTAAAGCTTTTTAAAAACTTGATTTCAGCACCAAGGGCAGTGTACAGCACACACCATCGAGTGAACCAGTCGACAACATTGTATGATAGCCACTGTATCATGAAAATCAATAGCAGCCCAGCTTCCTCTATGTTCTGGCTACACGAAGATCTGGCTAGCTGAAGAGACAAAAGCAAAAAGGTGGATTATGCAGACCCAAATCTTTGTATAAATTCTTGGAATTAAACAAAGGAGCAAGCCCTGTCAACAACAGAACCTTCTGGCTCAAGAATCTTGGTGATAAATGTACAATCAAAATCCAACTTGGTTGCCATGACAATAAGTAGAGATGGAGGCAGTGCAGGGTATCATTCTATCATCCATGTGCAGGGCACTGTGCTAACACTGCCTATGTATTTTATTTAAACCCTGCAAATGCTTGCAGAGTGTATGTTCCTTTCTTCATCTCATAAACATAGGAACTGAGACTCAGAGAGGTTGAGAGTTACTGAGTACCCTAATCTTCAAGTGATGGAGATTGGATTACAGCTTGGGTCTGTTTTCCAAACACTTAAACAGTGCAGTGTGTGTGTGGGGGGGGGGGTTGCATTAGAAGATCTGAAGGGATTTGAAAAATATCCTTATGAAGACCATGAGAGAAGGGGTTGCAGAAAGGTATATGTAGCTGAGATCTGTCTGTTATGGATGTGATTGTCTCCTGTGTGTATGCATGTGTATGTATGTATATATTTGTGTGTGTGTGTGTGTGTGTGTGTGTGTGTGCATGTGTGTTAATGTGTATATGTATGTATGTGCATGTATGTGAATGTATGTGTGGATGTGTATATGTATGTATGTAAGTAGGTAGGTAGGTAGGTATGTGCATCTGACTTTTTTTTAACCCCAATTAGGAGGTAAGATAAAACTTGGGGTTTGGGGAGACCCCTATTAGTTTCTGGGAAATAATTGATTTTTGAGGAAAAATGCAATATTTACTCTTAAAGCTGGCGGAAGGCTTCAGCAGTTAAAATAGTAAACACCTTCATTCATTCTAAGAGCCTTGAACCAATGAGGAAGACCCTAGGGTTTTTGCACACCTTGCTCAAGTAGAAGAGAAGCTAATGTCCCTTCTTTGACATTGTATCTAATCAGAAATTACTTTCCATACAAGGTCGTAGGTAAGATTTACTTACACTTATATAACAGTCTTGGGAAAACATGGGCCTCTGTGATTCCATCTGCAGTAACTGCACCAGGTGTACGGGTGCTAAAGAAAATCCCTTCCTAAAGAGAATTCGTTTTTGTGTGTGCGAAATGTTTTTACCTTAATAGAGCCACACTAAACAGTTATTTTCACATTTCTATTCCAGAATATCTAATAAACCAGTTATTTATATGCTTAACACAAAAGACAGTGTAGAAATCCTTTGACTTTTTTTCTGGTTGTTAGTGTTTCTTAAATCTCAGTACAGGCCAGGGAAGACAGCTCAATGTGTAAAGTGCTCACTGGACAAGCATGAGGACCTGAGTTTAAATCCAGATCCCCAGGGAGAGCCTGGGAGCATGGCACATGCCCCTAATGCCAGCCAGGCTAGACACACCTGGTTCTCACTGACCAGCCAACCTTACTGAAATGGAGCGCTCCAGATACATGAGAGGCCTAGTGAAGAAGTAACTGAAGAAGATAGCCTGATGTCAACCTGGGGCCTTAACATTTACACCTGCATGAGTAAGAACATGTGTGAATGCATGTGCATGAACACACATACACACATACATGCACACATACATTCACACATAGGCACATACATACATACACACATATACATGCACCCACACATAAAATTATGTACATACGTACACATGCATACACACGAGACAGCCCCATCTGTAACAGGCAGATCTCAGTTACATATATCTTTCTGCAACCCCTTCTCTCATGGTCTTTATGAGGATATTTTTAAAATCCTTTCAGATCTTCTAATGCAAATGCATGAGTATCTGTCTGTTTTTGTTTTTGTTTTGTCTTAGCAGTGATAGAAGTAAAATTCTTTCTGTTTCTGTCTCTCCTCACACACACATATACATGGGGTGGGGGAAAAGCAAGTGTTCTATGACTGAGCTATAACCCTGTCCCTTTTTATTTTTGACTTTGTGACTGTCTCACTAAGTTGCCAAGCACGTCTTGAATTCACTCTATAGCCCAGGCAGGCCTTGAACTTGGAGCCCTCCTCCCTCTCCATAGCCTTACAGCTGTTTGCAGGTGAACACCATCTGGCCCTGCCTGTTACCATTGTTTTTAGGACCCTGCAGTCCCCATGCACTACACAAACTACCTTTCCTCTCGTGACTCTCAACCTCCTTACATCAGTTGCTACACGCATCAGTTATTGCAACAATTCCATTTAATAGATGAGAAAGCTGAGGCTTGCTGAGGTTAAATAACTTACATCTGAGTACTCAGTCTGGATGTGAGCAAGCAGGATTGGATGCAATGTAAGACATACCTCTGAATCTGTAGAAGATACGTGTAGTATTCTGTATACTGTGCCTTCCTGATTTAAAGAGCCATCAAACTGACCTACTGTATCAGAAATGCCTGCCAAGAGGACTGAAAGTTACCTTTAACTGTCCAATTCCCTGGCACTTGGTGTCTTGCCGGAGGCATTGTTATGTAGTAGAAATCACCTGTGTTTAACAGGAAATGGCCTGTTTAGTTTAGTTAATCCACATAGACGTGGCTGATGAGGAGACTAGCTAATTAGTTGTGGATTTTTTTTTAAAAAAAACAAGCAGCTGTGCCATGTGAAATGCAGTTTACTTCCCAAGCCCAGGGGAGCACGGGCTGCCCCTCGCTGTGTACACACTGGCGTCCTGGCTGATCATTCAGCTGTGTGCTTTGCAGCACAGGTATCTTGGCTCTGTTCCAGGGTGGATAATTGCATTCTGCCTGGGTTCTCCCTCCAGTCCCAGGCAGGTACAAGGTTACTGATAGTAACTACAGCTAATGGGGACCCACTAAGCATGGAATCAGATGGGGAAATTTCCACCTATGGCTTCCGATCCTTTCCACAGCTTGGTTTTATTTAATTCTCTTTAATAGGGAAACTGAGGCTTAAAGGTGAAGTGGCTTGCCAGTGGCTACTCAATGTTAAGGAGCAAGACAGAGACTGAAACTTTCAGTTCCTACATTCATTTGGGGGAAAGGGGTACTTGAAGAAAAAGATACAAAAAGAGATGCTATTTGTTATTGCAAAGATGAAATTGTGAAGTGTTGATTTTAAGTTAAATTGAATTTTAATCCAACTAGTTTAGATTTAACTATAAAATTAAAATTATGAGGAATTTAACTTACATTTCTTTGTATCTAATAAGTTCAAGTACTGTGCCGATCTTAGGTCTTCCAGGAGTTGTTTCCTAATGAGAAATGAGTTTCCTTCCAGCCCCGAACCTCCACTTTCCCATCCCAGAGGCTCCAGCCTGACCTCTCCTTGCACCTCATCCAATATATTTTAGGCATGTGCACCTTGTTTTCTCTTTGAAGTCGCTGTTCTAACTTGTTTGGCAGAAATGGACTGTAGCTCTGTTTTCATTTAGAGTTTTATAAGTGTGTTGGGAGTGAAGAAGTGGAGAATTTCATAAGACTATCAGAGAAGGAGCAACATGTTCTACAGTGAGGAGGGAGGATGTGAGACAGACTAGACTACCATGGAGTAAATTGGGTTCTTCATTTAGGTATCCAAAGACACCTGGGGTTATATAAAATATCTTGTAAATCATTTTTTAAATCTAATAAACACCAGCCGTTCCTATTTGAAACATCTGCTAAAATGCAGCTTGTAATTGTAGCATAACATTTATTAAAACAATCATACCAGGACTGGTATGATTATCTTTATTTTTAGGTTATCTTTATTATTTTTACCACTTGCATATGCTAAGTGGCCTTGGACATCTTTCCACAACTACCTCAGTATTTTGACAGGATACAGTCCAGTGATTGCCTTCTATAACATGTGAGCATATTTGCAGCCCTAGTAGTTATATGGAACACACATTTCTGAGTAAAATAAGTAATTTTTAACATTCTGATAGGTCAGGATGTTATCTTGGGGCTGGAGAGATGTCTCAGCAGTTAAGAGCACTGATTGCTCTTCTAGAGGTCCTAAGTTTAATTCCCAGTAACCACATGGTGGCTCAGGACCATCTGTAATGGGATCCAATGCCCTCTTCTAGTGTGTCTGAAGACAGCTACAGTGTACTCATATACATAAAATAAATAAATAATTTTTTAAAAAAACATTATTTTACTTGGACTTATTTTGTATCACTTTGATAGCTACTGAATTTGAATGTTTTGCCAAAGATGATATTGTCTTTGAATAATTATGTATTTCTTCAGTTTTCTATTGGAGTGGTTTTTCTTAATATTTAATTTTATGTTTAGGGTAAAAACCTGAGTGTGCATCTATGTGTTCCATGCACACAGTGCCTGAGGCCAGGAGAGGATATGGGAAGCCCTGGGACTGGAGTTGTAGTGAGTTGTGTGGGAGCTGGGAACCGAACTGAGGTCTTGCACAAAGGCAGCCAGTGCTTTACCAGCTGAGCCATCTTTCTGGCCCTGGAGGTGTTTCTCTTGATTTATAAACATGTCGTGTGTTGGCATATTAGCTGTGTGCCTGCTTTATATGAAGTGGAACGTGTCTTTTCCACTTACGTTCTCTTTATGTTTTTGTCACTGTTATTATTGTTGTTTTCTACTGTCATACTTTGGAAATTTTGTGGTCAGAACAAGAGTCCCCCTTCCTGCTTTTTCTCATGTAGTCTGCTAATAATCTTCCCCTGTTTGCCAGGATAGGCATATCCACTGGATTGTGGATTGTCCATGCTGGGGTGTTCGTGGTGTATGTGTGTGTGTGTGTGTGTGATTTATTGAGGAGAAGATGCATGCTACATGTGGAGGTCAGAGGGTAGCTTGTGGGAGTAAGTCTTCTCCTTCCACCGTGTAGGTTCTGGGAATTAACCTCAGGTCATCAGGCTTAGCAACAAGCACCTTTACCCAGTGACCCATTTCAATGGACCTATGGTTTTCTTCTTCATTAACACTGAGTTAGTTTGGTCATTTTTTACTTAATACTGATATAAACAGTGAATAAAGAAATCTAAGCCACCACCCCACAAATGATTAGCTGATGTTTACCAAAATAATCACTCAGAATTTTTCAAGTAATTCAAAACACTACCCCTGGGGCTAGGAATGTAACTCAGTGGTAGAGTATTTGCCTCGTATGCACAAGACCCTGGTTTTGATTCCCAACACTGGAAAAAAAAGAAAGAAAGAAAGGAGAGAGAGAAAGAGAGAAACAGAGAGAAATAGAGAGAAATAGAAAGAGGCTACAGTAAGAATAGAGAGAATGGAGATGAGGAAAATATCAAGAAGAAAGAAGAAAAGAAAGGATTATTGAAACGAAGTTTTAGGCTGTTTCCACAGCTGCATATTTCTGACCTGATTTTATGCATACTCCATCTATCTGCTCCCAAGCCACAGCCACACTGTTTTAATTATGACAGCTTGCACACATGCATTCATATGGGATGTGGCAAGTCTCTGACTCTATCACTCTTACTTCTAATAAAATGAACTGGCTCTTTTCATTAATTTATTAATCCAATAGAAACTTTATAATTATTTTGTCAAATTCAATTTTTAAATCCTTTTGGGATTTGGGTTGGAATTACACTTGACTTATAGATTCATTTGAGAAGAATTGATGTCCCACTAACA
This sequence comes from Mastomys coucha, assembly GCF_008632895.1. NCBI lineage: Eukaryota > Metazoa > Chordata > Mammalia > Rodentia > Muridae > Mastomys > Mastomys coucha. The sequence continues at coordinate 110,542,823 of NW_022196904.1, forward strand.
TTATGAGTTCCCATCTCTCCATTTATTAAAGTTTTAATTGAGTTGTCCATAAATTATAGAGCAATGTTAAATATTAATTGTGTTAGTGGGCATCTTTGTCTTGCCTAGCTTTAATGAGGCTCCAGCCTGGAGGTGCCAAGACGGAGGCGGCTGAATGGAAGTGCTGGGGTTTCTGTGCCTGCTTCTGCTTTTCAGTACCTTAGGTGGGTTCTTTATTTGCACCTAATTTCCTAAGTGAAAAATAAGGTCGTAAAGTTAATAGTGACACATACCTGGTGCTATTGAGAGATTCAAATGAAATGGCTCAGTGTGCGGTGGATGCGGCCATGGCTGCCGTGAGCCTCTGGTAACTGATCTCATCTCAGCTTGCTTCCTGTAGGCTGCCTATGCTTTAAGATGGCCACTCGGTTTTGTAGTGGTAGTTGTTGTTGAAGATGCAGCTTTCTGCCTTCTTAAGCTTACTTTTTCTCAATTAGTAATGGGTGTTGAGTTTTCTAAGTACTAATCTATGGAGATGTTAACTTTCTTGTGACCTATTTCCTCACTGAGTAATAACTCGGTGTTCGATGGAATTATACTGAGCTCAATGCAGCTCACCAGCTTTTAAAATGTGCTTTGGGCAATAGGATTTGATGACCTGTTTGCTTTGAGGGGGTCCTGCCCTGTGGCCCCAATCAGAGCCCCAGCCCACTCTTCTCTGTGCCCAATGTCATCGAGTCTGGCAGTCCTGTTCTTCATCTATAGAGACGAGCTCCCTTATGTCTGTCCTGATAGGTGGTCTCTCTCTCCTTGATCCCCAAGCTTCTGGGAGATTGTGTCAGAACCTGTTTGCTGCTGATGGTGTAGCTTTGTGTTCCATGCCTAACAAGCCTGAGACACAGCTCCACAAAAAAATAAATAAATAAATAAATAAATAAATAAATAAATAAATAAATAAATAAATGAGTGAATAGAGAAAGGGAAGGAAAGAAAAAGGAAGGATGGAGAAAAAGAAGAATATGTTTTCTCCTCATAATTGCCACCCCTTATGAAGCCAACATCTACTTATATCTATCTCTTTGTATTGAGGGGGTTCTTTGAGAGGGACTCTCTATTTGTCACTCCAACTAGATATAACTTGCCTGTCAGTGTGCTGGCTCCTTGTCTCAATCCACTCTTCTCTGTGCCCAGGGTCATTGAGTCCAGAGGTCCTGTTTACCATCTGCAAAGAGTAAAGCTCCCCTCACCTCACATCTGAAGCCTCCACAGTACCTTTAAAAATACGTAGCTAACTTTTGTCATCCTTGGTCATCCTCACGTTGAAGCAGAGGAGCCCCTACCTCTCCTGCCCAATGACATCCCTGTGCCAACAGCCGCCCTTCCCTACCTTTAGTACCCACCATTCTACTCTCTGTCCTATAAGATCTGCTAGTTTTTAGCTTCACATGTAAATGAGAACACATGGTATTTGTTAGAAGAATAGTTTTGACAGTGGAAGCTAAAATCATCACTTATTGGCCTCGGTACAGTTTAACCCCAATTACTGTCCTTTTATGCAAAGCGTCTGTAGTCTCTAGCTCTGCCACCAAGTCACTTGGGCAGCTGTTTTCCTTTGCAGGGTGCTCTTTGGAGGGACAGTTTTTCAAGCTGTTGAATGTGCTTTTCTTTTGCTCTCATGAGCAAACTGACAAAATAATAAATGTTAGGAGTCATTTTTCTCTACCAACTTCTACAGATGGTAATCTGTATTTTTGTTCGGGTGCTGTTGTTTTGCCTGGAATTTGATACAGCTAAGATGTCCTTATCCCGCTCAACTTTGTAGAAATTATTTATATATATGCTAGGAGCCTGTAGTACTTACAAAAACACTTGATTTCTACTTGTCACTTAAGATGTTTGAACTGATTTGTTTCTATAGGTTAGATGCTGGGTGGGTGAATAGTTGAATGTGTGGGTACATAAATCCATGGTTTTGTGGTTTATTTCATTAGGAATGAGCAGCTTTCACCCTATCCATGCAGCCATCTTACCTCCTTGGAAATGATTGCTTAATGAAGATTTTTTTCATTAATTCAGCCATCCATTTACTCCACATCCTGATCACAGCCCCCTCCCCACTCTGAGTCCCACCCCTACAAATCACCATCCTCACTACACCCTCCAGAGGAGGGGAAGCCTCCCCTCTGGATCTTGCCTGACATTTCTAGCCAATAATTTGAGGCCTCTCTTTCAATTCTACCTACATACCACACATTGCTGCAACTGCTGTCTCTTGCAACAATGTCTCTCAAGTCAGTCCTTTTGTGGATCATGACACTAGAATTAAAATATCAGGTTCAAGTTTGTTCTGGTTTTACTTTCTGTATCAGTAATACCTCTCTTGTTGGCTGTCAATTTGTGTGTTTGTGTACTTTTAGAATCTCTACAGCGATGTCTTACCTCATCCTAACACCATCCATGGGTGTGTGTTTGTATGTGTGTGTGTGCATGAGTGTGTCCAGAACCATGTCATGTCCATGGCATGACACATGTGCGGAAGTGAGGACAACCTCAGATGTTAGTCCTTACCTTCCAAAATCGTTTGAGACATGGTCTTATTATTCACTGTGTAAGCCGAGTTAGCTGGTCCCAGGCATTCTGGGTATAGTCGATCTTGTCCACTGTAAGCGTGTGCTTGTTGCCTGAGTTTCTGGCTCCTTCAGGGTTTCTTTAAGCACTTCATTCACTCATTGCGTATTTCTTCCTTTTCCTTTTTTACAAGTTGTAATAAAATATTTTCTTTTGCTCTTTAGCACCCTGCCAAACCTGTAGCTTCACCAGGGTGAGTCCTGTGTCTATTTTATTTATAGCCATGACCTCAGAACTGGCTGACAAACAGTAGATACTCAGGAAGTGACTATTGTATGGATATTACGATATATCCTCATTACAATGTTCTGGCAATTTCCTAGAATATGCTAAAATAAACACTTAATGCAAAAAAAAAGTTCACTTCATCTCTAAATCAGTGTCCTATGGATAATCTATAAACTGTGTGTGTGTGTGTGTGTGTGTGTGTGTGTGTGTGTGTGTAAAATCCTTTGTAAGGTTCTTCAAAAGACCTCTTTCTTACTCGAGGAGCCCATGTTGTCTTGATTTAGGCCCTAGCTCCTTCCCATCCTATTCATTTGACAAGCGAGATATTTGGTGGCTATGATTCATGCCTGTCTGCTTGCCTGTGATGAGATTGGCTCTGTGACAAGGATTAAAGATACACAGAGATGAGGCAGACACCATCCTCTGCTGATGGGGTTTAGTGGGGGGGGGGACTCACAGGAGAGAAAGGCAATATATAAACAGATATGCAAAGTCATTGCACACCTGTGCTTGCATCTATGAGGGAAAGAAACCATGGGACTAGAAAGTCACGTTGAAACATGGTGGCATTTGATCTGAGGATGAGACAGGGTGCACCATGAGAATAGCTAGGGTTAACTATCCTGGACAGGAAGAATACTAACGTCTTAGGATTAGCAGATGGTGGTGTTCTACTCCAAGGCTGGCTGAGAATCCACACTTGTACAGTTTAGGCAAGTCTTGAACCTGGTAACAAGGGCTGGGAACCCAACAGCCAAATGTGCAGCTTCAAGCGCACCAGACACTTTGGGGGAAATGTATTGCTCCTTGGCCATAAGCATTCCCCCTCACTCCCCAAATGATCAGAAAACCAACTCTGATGACCTTTACAATCATGAAACTTAATGCAGGAATTGATGTGCCTACAGCTTTTGAGAGACAAGACAGAAGGTCCATTCTTCTATCAACAATTAAGTTCACCCAAGGCAGCAACAGGTACCAGGGGATTTGCCTGTGTCTACTCTGTCAGCTGTATCAGGACCATGCCCCACTAGGGGGTACTGTTGTGCTGCAGGAAGTTGGGCTGGCTTGCAGAACTCATCCCTGTAAATCCATCCACATCTCTGGGGATTCTGGAGCTTGGTGGATTCAAAGCTTGGTGGAAAAAAAAAAAAACACTAAATTTCCTGATTCATCTATTCATTGGTTGGAGAGCTTGCAAGTACCTGGGAACACTCCGAGTTCTTGGGAGCAATTGGTCCTTAGTCTGTGGATCTGAGTACACACAGCAGGAGTGAGGGGAGTTGTATAGACAGCTCAGGTAGGGGACACAGTGTGGTGAAGGTATGGATACTCAGACTAAGGAGGGTGGCCATCCAAAGCTGCTGGGTTGGTTTGCTCCATTCTCACCTGACCCCAGAGGTTTCCATCCTCTCCGGAGTATGAGCCAATGTTGTCCACAAATGGCAGGATGTGGTGAATTGAAAAGCATGGGAAAGTGCTAATGTCACATGTGTACAGAGGAAGAGTTCATTGGCCAGAGGAGCATGGCAGACTAGCCATGTGTGCTAATGTCCTTCACATTGACAGCCATGAGTCTATGGTGGATGCCACCTGCTGACTAAAGTGCCTTCTGACAGAACTCCTCTTTTAGATGGGTAGAGGGTAGAGGCAGCCAGCTTCAGGCCCCACTGATGCTTGCAAAGCTCCGAGGTGCTTGTCTCCTTCAGGTCCTTACAGATGATCTGCCATTGTGTAGGAAGAAGGGGGTGGCCACGCTGTGAGAGGAAGGGAGAAAGCCTCTCCTGGAGTTGGTCTGTATACTGTTTCAGGCTGACTCACAGCAGCCACAAAGAGGATAACGATTCCTCAGTGCCACTTGGAAACATCACTGCCCCCATGAACTATTTTGTTTCCTGGATGCTGATACCATTGAGAAGTATCACACAAGAGTAAGATGCATCCAAATGGGTTTGAGTGAGTCGGCCCTAGCTAGAGAAAGGCGATAAAAGGTTTGGAAGGTGGGCTGAGACAGTTCTGAGCCTGCCATGATGAAAGCCAGAGGGGAGAGGTTACTAGTTAGAGCCACTTATCATTTAGATCTTGACAACAGGTGGATGATGAGCCATGCAAAGGTCAATGCAAAGTCCTGGAGAAATTCATGTGAAATAGGCATGGGGCTCAGGAGCATGCATACCCAAAGTCAAGAAGAAAAATTTTAGGGAGTAAGGAGTGGGTAGACACTCCAGATACCACAGAAAGTTGAAATAAACCAGGACTAAAGTTGAAAGGGAATGGCTCAATGGGTAGAATGTGTACCTGGTTCAATCCTTGGATCCCTGGCCTTGAACAAATGGTGGTGACACACACAGGCTTGTAATCCCAGCACTTGGGGGCTGGAGTCATGAGGGTCAAAAAACGAAAGCCATCGCTGCATAATGAGTCTGGGGCCAGCAGGGCTTACACAGGGCCTTGTCTGAAAATGAAATAAAACAAAACCTATGAACACACACACTAGAGGGAGGAGATGGGCTGGAAGTCAGAGGTGCTGGGATGAGGAAGAATGTGACAGCCAGAAGAGGTGGAAGTAGTAAAGTCTGGATCAAGATCCTCAGCTGGAAAGAAACGCAGCCATAGAGGACTGCAGCAGGAGAGAAAGCGGGCATCAGGCTCCCCAAAGAGATTTGAATCCAATCAGGGAAACCCAATAGAAAACAGGAACCCATTCAAGGATGGGTGTGGTGTGTTATGATTGACACGGCTCTTGCCTGTCTACCTGGCTTAGACATCAGGACAGCACAGGAAATCTGAGCCATCCACCTGTTGCTGGTGAGGAAGCTGGTAAGAATGTCACAGAGCCAGGAAACAATGGCTCTGACTTAAATCCTAGCTGTTGTTTTTACTAGTTCTAATCACACACAACTCCTTACCTGACATCAGTTACTCAACTGCTGACTACAGGAAGCCTTCACCAAACACATACCTTGCACCAGTATTACAGGGCTGCCTTGACATCCCGCTCCTTCTAGCAAGGCCTGGCAAGTCAGCTTCCAGGTAGAGCTGGATGGATAAACTCTGGGCCCCTTCCTGACACCTACTGTATTTGTGCATTAGTGAGTCCTCACAGAGATTTTACTGACTTAATCCAGGAAGAAGGACAGAGGGAAGAGGGATAAACCCCAAGGAGACAGGCAGATATGCAGTTACCTTCAGCTAGTGTCCCCAAGCTCAGCCACAGATGGAGCCTGAGAAATCAAGGTCCAGTTGCCAGGAAACTTCTTAGGGCTGCTCAAGCACTCACAAAAACACTGAACACCCACGGTCCCTCAGCCTCCCATCCGGGCCAGCATCTAGAGGAAGGATGCCTGCCATGTCCTTACCACCCACCCACACTTCAGCCACTACAAACAGCCTTCCTTCAGTATGCAATGTAGGCATTTGTCCTCCTAAATAATATCAAAGGAGACTTTTACAAATAACTTCTAATAAGCTACAATTTTTAATGACCAAGAACACATGCTCATGGTCAAGAAGAGGAGCAAGTCCATAAACACATCAAACTAAAGGTGAGAATGAATTCCCAGTGTGCACAACACCATCCGCTGCAGATCTCCCAAGGTCATTCTCCAAACGCAAGCACTGCTAAGGATGCCCTGTGCATCCTTTCAGAAGAGACACACAAATATACACGCCAGCATATGTGTGTGGATTTTGAACGCAAATAGGGTCATGTTAACCTGACTGCAACTCACCTCTCCCACTTAACAATACACCCTGGACTCTCTTCCGTGATGTCTTTAAATAGATCTTTCTTGCTTTTAACAGCCGCTTTATAATCTATGGCGCAGCCTTGTTAGAGTTTATTTAACCACATCCTACTAATGGCCACATGGCTTGTTCCTAGTCTCTATCTTTTATACATAATGTGTGGTGGTTAGGTTCATGTTTGCTATTATAATAATTATTTAAAAAGGCAACAAACAAACAAACAAAAATGCTTGTTCCTGGCTCACAGTCACTCAGGGAAGACATTTCCTAGTTGTAGGAGACCCCCATTCTTCCTTGTACTTGTTGAACTTGCTCTGCTCTCGAGCCAGAGTCTTCTGCATTAGAGAAGACAGGGAACAGGATGGGTCCATTGTACTCTCACCTTGGCCTTGACGCAAAGCATCGCATCCCTGCTTGTTCTTCCTCAAGACCCAGCCATGGCCCTCAGTTGGATGTGGTAAGGAGAACAGTAATCCTTTGGAACTGTGAGAACAGTACACGTAGGGTCACAGAAGGGAGGAGCTCCCAAGAAAGGAAGAGAGAGGATCTCTGTTGAATGCCTCTCCATCTCTACCACAATTGTGGCAGTGAGCATCCGTATCCCCGACACAAGTCTTGATACGTTTGGGTAGATACATTTCCAGAAGCGCAATGGCCATGTTCAGAGGATGTGCGTTTTAGACATTGTGGGTGGATAATAGCTAACTGCCCTCCTAAAGGTGCATTGGTTTGTGCTCCTACCTTGTCAAGAAGGCTCTCCTTCTTCACACCCTTGTTAAAATGTGTCACCCTTTATATATCCTAAGGCTAGGAGATGACTCAGCAGGTCAAAGGCTTGCTGAGCAAGACTGGTGACCTGAATTTAGACCCTGAGAACCCATGTAAAGTCAGACACAGACACAGTAGTGTGTGTCTGTACTCCTGTACTGCTTCTGGGAAAGATGGAACATGGAGAGAGGAGACTCCCTGGGAGCAGGCAAAATGGAAGTGAAAACTGAGGTTGTCCTCTGACTTCCAAGTATGAATACATTGTGACATACATGGATCTCTCTCTCCCTTCCTCCCCTCCCTTTCCCTCTCCATCCCTCTCCTTCTTCCTGTCCTTCTCCCTGCCTACACACACACACACACACACACACACACACACACACATGCACCACACACACACTGCATTATAAGTGGATCCCTGTCACAGGTGATCATGACTTTAATTTGCATTCCTTTAGATGAGCATGTTGAGAGAGACTGGGATTATTTTCATGTTTTTACTTTGCGTCTGTGGCTTTTCCTGTCAGTTCTTTTCTAATGACCTGCATCCCTTTCTTCTACTGGCTCTTTCTCCATTACTTACTTTTTGTGAGGTCAGAGAAAATACATAAACTATGTACATGAAAAGAGATGGAGCTATCCCTCCGTGGTCCCAGCTAACAAGCTACAAGTTTTTGCTGCTTTTGTTACTTTCCTCTTACTTGTGATACTTTCCCACTGAAGAGACGTATTTTTCTAATGCACTTTCACTTTCCCATGTTTTTTGTCTCATGCCTAGAAAGGCTGTCTTAGTGCCAAGATGAATTTTTCATGTTCTCACGTTTTCCTCTGGTGCTGAAGCTGCACTTGAATCCAGACTGCAACAGTGTTGCGTTGGTGATTTCCCTAGGTCCCCTGTGCCCTACTTTCCACAACCCCCAAACAGGAACTGTGAGAGCCTGCTAAGTAGGGTTATTGTGAAGTTGGAGCACAATGGTTGTGTCTTTGAGCTTAGAACAGACATTGACTGAGATGCAGTATGCCGAATGCTAGCCATCGGCTTGTTCCCGTCTAGGTTTGTGGTTTATGACCCTGTTCATAGCTGATATCTGCTGCTTATATTGTATATTTAATTATAGTATATTATATTATAAAGAGCAAGTTATGGAAACTTTGTAAAAAGAAATAAATTTAAAAAATAAGATGTCTCTTGAATTCCAAAATATGTACATGATTCGTCATTAAAAGGACCCACTGTTCTTTATATGGCTCCGTCATGTGGTGTCTACACAATGGAATCCAAGACAAGTCTCACAACACTCAAGGTATGGCTTTACTAGGGACCTTTAAAAACTGAGTCACACAGAAGGGAAAGAAAGACTAGAGCAATGCCACCTTCTTACAGGAACTAGTAGGGACCTGCAAAAGGCTGGACCTCCTGAGGAAACCCAGGAAAGGAAGCCTCACCCCGACACCTCCACCAACCTTCTTTCTTTAAAAAAAAAAAAAAAAAAGTATTGGTTCTTTGAGAATTTCATAGTTTATCATATTTACCCTTCCAACTCTTTCTAGACCCACTCTGCTTCCTTTCCTACCCAACTTTGTGTCCCCTTTCCCCTATCAAGGCTAATTTGTTCTGCCCAAATATTCTTGGGAGTCTGATCTCACACACTGGAGAGTGGTTGACTTTCCAGGGCCTGCACTCTTAGAGAAAACTATCTTTTTCCTTCCCAGCAGCTAACAATTGCTAATAGCTCCGTGGCTAGCATGGGGCTTCATGCTCAGCGTTCCTCTCCATGACGGGATTGGTCTGGCTTGGGCTTGCTGTCACAGCCACCTTGTGTTTGCATGTGCAGCTGCCCTGCTGTGTCTGAAGAGCATGTTTCCTTGGCGTCATCTACTGTCTCTGATGCTTACACTTTTTATGCCCCTCTTCTGAAATGACCCCTGAGCCTTCCTGGGAAGGGGTGAGGGGTACATGTTCCTCTTAGGGCCCAGCACTCCACAGTCTCTTGCTCTCTGCATCTTAGCCAGCTGTGAGTCTCTGTGCTGAGCATCATCTACTGCCGATAGAATCGACTTCCTGTGGTTACGGCTATGAAGAGAGCAGCCTTGGCAGTTCCAAGGTAACCAGGTGACTGGTCAATGGGTTTGGAGTCCCAACAAGAGTGAGCTGGGGACTTTGGGGACCTACAGGAAATTGATTTCAGACATAGACCCTTATGCCAGAGAATAGAGTGGCCAGTTTTGTGGGAAGCTAAGTTCCGATGTAGCCCTTCTCCAATCCCAGTTTGCCTACAAAGCTGTTAACTCCTTAAGGGAAAAAAAAGTATGCTTGACATATCTTTCTATCCCTGGAAATATAGTAGGTGCTACACAAATGCCTGCTTAATTTAATGAATACTTGAATTCACAACAGCCTCAGGACTGGAACTTATTGATGCAGAGATGTGCCAGGCACAATTCCTAACACTAGGGGATGCTCAACTAGGTAATATGACAAGAGTGCACTGTGTCTACAACATGTACCATGAAAATCATGAGGGATGAAAACAAGTGCCCTACCTCTCTAGGCAAAGGAAATGACATCAGTCAGGGAAGGCTTCATGGTAGAGGTAATAATCTGTTAGACAGGTTAAGAAATGCTTTGTGCAAAGAGCACATATCAAAGACCCACAGCATGAAAAATAGCCTACAGAAGGACAGACTGGACTTTGAATACTCCACTCTGACTGAAGCCCAGCAGTGGCCTTGGCCAGGATCAAAAGAACTAGAGACATGCTGTCTAGTTCAATATCATCTGGGCAACAGAGAGCGACCGGTGGTGGAGTTTAAACTGGAATTTACCATTTTGCTCCCGGGTCACTTAATAGTCAGGGTTTACTGCTGTGGAGGTGGAAGGAAGCCTCCTGACACAGTCTGGGCCTACCTCAGCCAAAGGGTAAATGGCCACAGGTGTCTGAAGCTTCGCTCTGCATGGAGATTTAGCAGGTTTGCTTTCAGAATCAGCTCTTTGCAAAGAGGCCTCTTTCCTCCACTGCGGCTGCTAATTATCCCCCCGGAGACTGCGGTGCTTTTCAAGGAGCCTCGTTGCCCACTTAGGAGCTAATAAATCACAAAGTCCCCCAGGCAGCTGGGCCTTCCAGAACACAAGTGCAGAACACACAAATTTAGCAAAAAGGAAGTCTTCCAGAGACTCTGTCTGTAATAATCAGAGGCTATGCCCATTCTGTGTTCCCAATAATGCCCAGCTCCAGCAGACTCCTGTGTGTGCGGGGTGTACCTTATGTAGACAGTGGAGGCTGTGGGAACCATCTGTGCTCCACTGAGTAGCCAATGTGAATCAGAAATGTAATTTCTAGATAGCTCCAGGATGGCAAAAACCTATCATAGCTTGGAAAGGAAGTATCTCCAAAAAAGCTAACATGCTGAGGCTTGGTCTGCAGAGGATGGTGATGCTGGGGCTTGGTCTGCAGATAATGGTGATGCTTGGGGTTTAGTCTGCAGATGATGGTGATGCTGGGGCTTGGTCTACAGATGATGGTGCTGCAGAGTGGACATAGAGTAAGACTGGAACTTATGTCACCAGCAAGTTTGTTAATGCATTGTTAAGTTCACACTGAATGGCTAGGAAGACCTGGAATATTGTTGGGAAAAAAAAAAACCTTCCTAGAAACTTAATTTTGAAGGCCATATCTTGTCTCTGCAGCCCCTTCTCTGTTGATATAGTCATAGGGAAGCGTTTATTTAGCACCTACTATATGCCATGGATATGAAGATATGTGAGGTGTTTTCCTTCCTTGAGGTATTAACAGCTTTGTGGGCCAGCTAGGACTTGAGGGGTGGAGTCTCCCATTTCCCATGTTGGGATCTGCACCTAATCTAAGCTTCCCACAAACATCGGTGGCTTCCTCCTCTAGCAGAAGGGTCTACCCCTGAGTGTAATTTCCTATAGGTCTTCAAGGTCTGCAGAAGCTCAGCTGTTGGGCAGCTCTGCCCTCCGTGGACTCCCACACCATGATGCTCCTGCCTCAACACAGGCTCAGGAGTAGTGGAACCAGCTGATTATAAACTGAAACTTCTGGAATCATGAGCTACCATAACTCCTGTAAGGTGCTCTTCCTAAGTATCTTGTCATATCTGAAAAAAGGATAACATTTGGATTTTTTCTTTCTGGCAAGCTCTGCAATTCCGAGTTTTCCCTTTAGATGACACAGCACAGAATTCTGAGGTATGGGACAACATAGTAATGCATGATCCTCCTGCCTCACTCTTCCCAAATGAAAGCCTCCACTATCTCCTGTTCTCCTCGATGGGTATTTTCAGAAACCCACTGAGAATCACCTCCTCCCCAGTGCTGAGAAGACAGCAATGAACAAAGACAGCCATGCAAACTCCAAAGATTTAAAATTCTATCATGGTGGGGGAGCCTCTAAACACACTATAAAAATGAACTAGGAGCTAGGGCTATGACTCCATTGATAGAATGCTTGCCTCACATGCATGCACTCCCTTGGTTTGATCCATAGAAACACATAAACGGCATGCGATATCACAAACCTGTGATCCCCGAACTTGTCAGGTGGAGGCAAGAAAATCAGAAGTTCAAGGTCATCTTGGACTACAAGGCAAGTTTGAGGCCAGCCTGGAATATGTGTGATTTTTGCCTTAAACACACACACACACACACACACACACACACACACACACACACACACACACACCAATCTATAGACCTTTGCTCAAATCCCACTGAGTAGGGACAGATGGGTGAGGAACTTGGGGCACATGGTAGCCATTACTCATGAGCAGCTCTAGTGAAGGCTGTGTGGTCCATACCAGCAGTTCCCAACCTAGGGGTCAAGACTCCTTTGGAGTTCAAGCTACTTTTTCACAGTGGTCACCTAAGACCATCAGAAAACACAGATATTTGCATTGTGACTCATACCAGTAACAAATTACAATTACGAAGTAGCAACAAAAATAATTTTATGGTTGGAAATCACCACAACATGAAGAATTGTATTAAAAGGTCACAGCCTTAGGAAGGTTGAGAACCACTGCTCTATACCACCCTTTGCTCCGAGAGAGACATAAACTTCCTCATTGAGGCTCCTGGGCCTGTGCTCAGAGTTTCTAGTTGAATTAGTCTGGCTTGGGATTCAGGTGTAGCACTTCTCCAGGAGCAAGCAGGGTGGTCACCAGGAACAGTGCTGAGCCTTGCTCAGGAGCAAGTACAGAGGACAACACAGAAACGCTGCTGGGGTTGCTCCTTGAATCCCCATTTCCCTTCCTGCTTCTGGAGTGTGTGGTGGAAGCAAAGTTTGGACTTCCAGTTCAGCCTATGGCACCCACGGTCACAATAACATCTTTAGAGCAATACTGCTTCCATGACTCTGTGTGTTTAAGACAGAAATCACACGTATTCCAGGCTGGAATACTAAGTATGTAGAATGCTAAGTACTAAGCTTATAAACCAGTGCTGATCATTGAAGACTCTTAAGCCACACTATTTACAAACATGTCCTCCAAAAGCAGAAATGTTCACAACTTAGTCCCCCATCCTGTGGTGCTACTGGGTGATGGTGAAGCCTTTCAGAGGCAGGGCCTAGTGGGAGGCCCTTGTGTCACTGGAGTGTGCTCTCCAAAAGGGTATTAGAGCCAACTCCTTGTGTGCTTCCTGCCTGTGAAGTAGATACCTTCCTCAACCATATGTTCTCCTACATGCCCCCAAGACTTGTAGGCTCTAAGAAAAGCAGCCCATTAGCCACAGACTGGATCATCTACCACTGTGAGCCAAAATAAACGTGTTTGCTTATAAGTTGATTAGGTAGGGCATTATGCTGTTGTTACAGCAACAGAATGCTGGCTGACCTGGACTACCTCCCAACAGGCTTGTTTCTGGAATTGAATCTTGGATCCACTCACTGAGCAATGATGGTGGGCCAGGTTATATGCTGAAGGCAAAGATAAACAAGAGACATCTCCAAATAGCTAATAATCTTCAGTAATGAAGAGACATATGAGATAATTACCAAAAGATAGGATGATGTTGATAAATATAAGCCACCAGGAGACGACAAGGAAGGGCCAGGGATGTGTGACTTCAATTTGGGTTTGTAAAGAAGAAGCATTCATCAGAGCAAGCGAGAAAGAAAGAAAGAAAAAAAAAGCCAGTGTCAAGTCTCGAGAAGTTAAATATCCAGGAGTGTGAAGACAGCTTGGCCAGCAAAGTGTTTGCCACACAAGCGAGAGTTCTACGTAGAAAGCTGAACAATTTTTGGTTGTGAGCCTAGCCTTTAATGGCTGAGCTATCAGCAAATATGGAGACTAAAGGAAAGGCCATCCACCAGACATCCCACCTGGGTATTCATCCCATATACAGTTACCAAACCCAGACACTATTGTGGATGCCAAGAAGTGCATGCTGACAGGAGCCTGATATAACTGTCTCCTGAGAGGACCTGCCAGAGCCTTACAAATACAGGGGCGGATGCTCACAGCCAACCATTGGACTGAGCGTGGGGTCCCCAATAGAGGAGTTAGAGAAAGAACTGAAGGAGTTGAAAGGGTTTGGTACCCCATAGAAAGAACAACAATATCAACTAACCAGACCCCCCCAGAGCTCCCAGAGACTAAGCCATCAACCAAGGGTACTCATGGCTCCAGCTGCATATGTAGCAGAGGATAGCTTTGTCAGGCATCAATGGGAAGAGAGGTCTTTGGTCCTATGAAGACTCGATAGATGCCCTAGTGTAGGGAAATAGAGGATGGGGAGGTAAGAATGGGTGGGTGGGTGGAGGAACACCCTCATAGAAGCAGGTAGAGGGAGGATGGGATAGGGGGTTCCTGGGAGGGGGGAAAACCAGGAAAGTGGATAACATTTGAAATGTAAATAAAGAAAATATCCAATTTTAAAAAAAGAAAGCTAAACAATGAGCGTTTGTGTAATCTATGGATCCCTGGAGCTCAAAGGCCACCAGTCTAGCTGAATCTGCAAACTCCAATCCAATAAGACCTGGTTTCAAAAAACCAAAGTGGATCAATCCATGAAGAGTGATACCCGAGGTTGACCCCTGGCCTCCACATGCATGTACGTGCACACACAGATGCACGTGTACCAACAAAAAAATAAATTCAACAAAGAAAAAAACATATATGAAAATAACTTGTATTTGGAGAGCAGGTTTTTTGTTCAGTGTGGCATGACCATGAAGTTACCAGGAGTGATGGAAATTAATTCTAGAAAGGTAAGCAGGGAACTCACACTCCATAGAATACCGGCTTTATTCTAAGGAGTCACTGAGGCTTGCGTTGATTGGATTGGCTTTAGAGAGTTCCCCCTGGCAGCAGAATGGATTGAAGCCAGTAGAAGCATGCACATCAGAGAGTAAACTACGGCACGAGAGCCCTGTAAGTAGGCGAGGAGCACAAAGACTTGGGAAGGTCAGGAAGACAAATGTTCCAAGGAAAAAAAGACAGACATTTTTTGTTCTTGTTGTGTTTTTTCTGTCTGTACAGCAATTACAATTTGAGAAGGAAAATGGGGAGTTGAAGTGTTTGGTCCACAGACAGTCAGACACTGGCAGTTTAGAACACAGGGAAGCTGAAGTTACAGCTTCCATGACCAACTTATGAATCACTCCCTAGGTGATGACTAAAGGCTGGGGAGGAAGTAGATCATTCAGGATGATTGTGCAGTCTATTGGGAAGATCCAAAATAGACTGGAGAAAGTCAGGAATTTGAGAGAGGCTGAGGAACTCAGAGCATACCTGTACTCAGGGCTTGTTGATTCCATTAAAACTCAAATAGAGAGGGGCTGGAGAGATGGCTCAGCAGTTGAGAGCACTGGATGCTTTTTCAGAAGACCCAGGTTCAACTAGCACCCACATAGGGGTTCATAACCATCTGTAACTCCAGTTCCAGAGTATCCAATGCTCTCTTCTGGACTCAATGGGCACTGTAAAAAATGATACACAGACATACATGCAGGAAGACCATACATCATGTATCTCTCTTTCTTTCTTTCTCTCTCTCTCTCTCTCTCTCTCTCTCTCTCTCTCTCTCACACACACACACACACACACACACACACACACACACACGTATAAACAAACAAATAAATCTTAAATACATATTGGTAGAGATGTAGGGACACCCGCCATGCTCTGTGGGCAGACTCTGATGGAACATTTGCACATGTGCTTCACTCTGGCCCACCCTCATTGGGTTTATCATGAGAAGAGTAGGAGTAGCTTCAACAGAAAGGAAGAAGAGGCCGGATTGCAAAAATGAAGGCTGCAAGCAACAGGAGCCACCTGTCCCTTAAGAGGCAGTCATTTATTGGCAGGTTATGTATAAATCACAAACTCAAAAGAAATCAAGAATCACACCTCAGAAATGGTAAGGACCATGACAAGCTGCTGACACACACTTCGGGAGTCTCCATCAGGACCGTCCACAAAGAAAAATCAGGGCTGTGACTGGCTGTAGGGAAAATCCTTGCTGAGCAAGTTGAAACAAAGATGGAGGTCCAATCCAGATAGCAACTGTTGGAGGACTCTCCTGGTTTGTTCATTCGTTTGTTTGTTTATATTAGTGCTATATAGAAAAGAAGGGAGATAGAGACTTCAGAGGCATATGCTGGGGAAGAAGCATTCAGCTGTTTGCTGGCAACTGCAAAGCAAAGTTCCATCTGTGACATACGGAGAAAAGGCAGACCTCGAGGTGCAGTCTCAGGTCCCCACTCTGCATGTGTAGAGAACACAGATATTCAGCCTCTCTGCACAGTACCATCACAGGCTCTAGTGCTCTGTCCTGGTGATCTAGAGAGACATGAGTTAATCAAGAGTGTTCTTTGGAAAAATAGAGAAAGGCTGGGAACCCTTCAACTTTTGGCAAGACTCCTGTGAAATTTACTTATAATCTGGCTTCAGTGTGTGTGTGTGTTATGTGTGTATGTGTATGTGTGTGTGTCTGTGTCCGTGTGTGTGATGTGCATATGTATACAAGTATGAATGCCTCTCTGTGTGTGTATGTACGTGTGTGTACATGTATGTGTGCCGAAGCTAGGAGAGGACCTTGGGTGTCCTGCTCTATCACACTCTCCACCCTTCATTCCCTTGAGATGGGGCCTCTCACTGCATCTGGAGCTAGGGTGGCAGCCAGCAAGCCCCAGCAAGCCTCCTGTCTCAGTACTGGGTTACATGCATGCTCAGCACACCTAGCTATTTTTGTGGGTACCAGAATCCAAACTCGGATGCTCATGCTTTCACAGCTAGTGTTGGTGCCTCTCCAGCCCATCACCTGGTCCCTTTATTTTAGCTCTGGCCATGCAACTGATGTGCCCATTGGGAATTAGAATGGTAGAAACTCTGTTAGTGTCCAACTGGGGGATGCTATGATACTCTGGAGGTCACCAGAATTGACTGGAATTTTCCAAACTAGCAAAAGGGGAGATGTTAGTGGATGCTAAGGGCGTAAGTCCACAGCTGGCTTCCTAAGGCTTGGGAATTGCTGCCTCCTGCTTTCCTCTCAGATATTCCTTATTGCACCATAGGATATTGCAAAGAAATATATTTAACGGCCAGCCAAGCACCAAGTCTTTTTTCTAGGGCAGACCTTTGCATCAATAACACCCATAGAGTTTGGAAAACCTTTAGAAGAGGTTTAAGTGTCCTGCTCTATATATGCAATTGTGTCTATTCCCATCAAAAAAGCCCCTAATTGTCTAATTATAATGTATACGAGGTTATGTCTAAGAAACTCCAGCCAAGAAATTCTATCGAAATACATTTGGGCTTGTTCTAATTCTCTTTTGAGATAGGGTGGGGGATCTCCCAGGATACCCTCAAATTCATAATCCTCTTGGCTCTGCCTTCCAAGTTCTGGGATAACAGACATGCTACCATACCTGGCTTGATATCCCACATTTTAAAATTTTGCCCATTCCATACTAATAACCCTATTAAAACTTTCAGCCTAGGCAATTTGACCCTGACCTTGGGTTTTGAAACAAAAATATATTAATTGCATCAGCACTCCTGTGCAGTGAATGTGGAGCCTACAGATGGCTATTCAGAGAATCCTGAGGAAGTGAGCTGAGCCAGGTGGACCACAATGCCAGCATACCTTGTTCTCACAGGTGGACTACAGCCTCAGCACACCTGGCTCTTGCAGGTGGACCATAAGCCCAGTATACCTTGTTGTCACAGATAGACCATGAGCCCAGCATTCCTTGTTCTCACAGGTGGACCATGTGCCTAGCACACCTTGTTCTCTGAAACTAGCAAGAGGGCTGGGGGATAGATTCAGATAAAGGTCAGTTTCAAGACTGAATTGAGGAAATTGGGATATGGGAGCTTCTACCTTCCCTATGTGGAGGAGGCTAGCCTCATATGAAGAGTGGGTAAGAGAAGCAGGGTTGGGAGCTCGCTTTGAGAATTTGAAACACCAGATAATGGGGGTGCCGTAAAGACCAGTTGACCCATGGCTGGAGAGTTGACCAAAGCTAGAACTGATACAGTCTGATGGCTCAGCAATCCTGTCTTCCGATTAGAAACCTGGGTGCAGAATTAGAAAGAGTAAAAGCTGGAATACTGCATTGTTAGAGACTGAGAGAGCAGCTGGTACATAAGGATGGAACTGAAGTTATTGTCTGCTAGGTCCAAAACAATGGAAGAAAGTGAAGTCAAGAGTCTCCTAGGTGAACTTGCCAACAGGTATGAGTTTGGAACTGTGCTAAAGGTAAAAGGAGACAAAGATGTAACCTGTCATATCCTGCGGCTGCCATAAAGAATGGCGAGAAAACCATTAAAACATCAGAAGTGGTTCTTTCCACAATTTTGGAGGTGAGATTGCTCACAGAGTTGGTCTCCTAGATGTACTGTGAAGAAAATGCTCTGGGGACAAGCGTGTTGTCCTGGCCCTTCATGTTCACTATGCTCCTGTCTCAGCCCACCTTCTTCCCTGTGTGTCTAAGTTTACTGCCGTGGATTTGAGCCCCACACATCCAGGATGTGGGACTTCACCTTTACGTCTGCATGGGCTCTGTCCACAACAAAGCTACACTCAGAGGTTCTTTGTGGATATGGCTGGCCCTAGAATGAGTTTTAGGGTGAAACACTTTAGTCATGACCACTTTGATGACAAGGCCAAAGGGTTGGCTGCAAGTTAAGTGTTTCTAGAGGAAAGAAAAGAAAAGCTGGTGACAGAGTAGACGTTGGAAAGCTGTGAGGACAGGTAGAGGTGACAGGAGGTAAGGAGAAGACTGGGAGGGGCGAGTCTGTGTCCCAGAGAAGTGTGAGGATGATGCTTTGGGGGATAATGATGTGTACTGTTGGAGGAATGTAGGCCTGGGGAAACCATTTGTTTCACTCTGCTTCCTTGTCAGCCTCGTCTGATTCCCTGTGGATCTTAAAAATGAGCTTTAAGACGAAATGGCCCAAAATATTTTTTATTAATTGGTTTAGGATAGAACCCTAGATATCTTTATTTAAATAAAGACGTGAAAGAAAATGCAATGTACTAACAAAGAAAGAACCCAGAAAGGAAGAAAAAAAAGTTTCATCCTCATGGAATGTTCACACCCATGCTGCCAGCAACAAATACTGGTATAAAGACAAAACACGACCTTCAGAAAAAAGCAGCAGCTGGGAATCAGGGGTGCTCTCCATCCAGGCTGGGGAGATCTGGAAGGGACACTGCAGAGTGTCCCTTCATCCCTTGAAGTCCCAAGCAGAGCCAGAAAATTAAAAAAAAAAAAAAAAAAAAAAAAAAAAAAAAGAGGAAGAGGGTTGCACTGCCTGGCTCTGAGTGAAGTTGCTCCCTGCCCAGAGAGGCCCGAGCTTCGTGCAGCCAGACACAAAGGATGGAATTCAGATAGTTTTTTTTTTTAAAGACATCAGAACTCATTTCTATAACAGTTGCTATTCTTGCAAAAACAAGCTTTTTGCTCCTCAAAAAAAAAAAAAATATTTTAATATATTTTCAGAAATATTTTTGGCCAGGATAATACTCCACGGCTTACTTTGTATTTTTGAATACATAATAAACACATTAAAAATCTCAAGCAGCGTAAAAGATTATACAATCAAATGTAATTCTCATTTATCCCCGATTGCCTAGCTCTCCCCTCCCACGTACAGTTCCCTCTCCCAGCGCTAGCTACAATCACCAGAGTCCTGAGCCTCCCTCCCGAGATAAGCTCCCATAAGGCCTTTCTTCATTACAAAGGATAGGGTCATCCTTGGTGTAAGTCTCCACAATACCAAACTCTGTGGATGTTGAAGTCTCTTATAGAAAACGGTATAGTGTCTGTGTGACATCCTACACTTGTGTAATCTCCAAATCATCTTTAGCTTGCTGGTTTATAGTACATAATACAGCGTCAATATTGTATGCAAAGGAACATCTGCATGTATTTAGCACATACGCATTTCCTGTGTGTGTGTGTGTGTGGCATGTCATGTGTGGAGATCAGTGGACAGCCTCAGGTATCATTCCTTATCTTCCACCTCATTTGAGGCAGGGTCTCTTTGTTTCTCTGCTGCATATACCAAGCTAGCTGGCCGGTAGCCTCCACAGACTCCCTATATCTGCGCATCTTGCATAGGAGTGATGGTATTTATAGACATACTCATCTTTACGCGAATTCTGGGTATCCAAATTCAGGCTAACACACTCGCCTGGCCTCCCCAAATATTTTCGATCCACAACCAATCGAATCTTTGGCTGTAGACACCATGGATATGGAGGCTTACTGTATGTTGGAGGTCATTTGTTCCATATTAATATTATAGACCTACTGGTTAAACAACTTGTTTTAACCCGTAGTGACAGATATTTTATTTGTTTCTGTCTTTAAAATATACATATTATATTTCTCACCAAGAGCCTCAAATGGGATAGGAAAGAGGGGCCTACGTGGGTCACCTAGCAAGGGAAGCTAACAGCAGCACCCCCAAACCAGCCACACTCTCTGATGATGTCTTGCTTCTGCCCCCACCCACCCCCCAGGAGCCTGATGCCGAGGACCTTGGAGACCCAGATCACTCTGGAGAAGACACCCAGCTATTTCGTCACTCAAGAAGCCCCTCGGCGGATCTTCAACATGTCGCGAGACACCAAGCTGATAGTGGTAGTCCGGAATCCGGTGACCCGAGCTATCTCTGACTATACGCAGACGCTTTCCAAGAAGCCGGACATCCCCACCTTCGAGGGCCTATCCTTCCGCAACCGCAGCCTGGGCCTGGTGGACGTGTCTTGGAACGCCATCCGCATCGGCATGTACGCACTGCACCTGGAGAGCTGGCTTCGGTACTTCCCACTGGCCCAGATCCACTTTGTCAGCGGTGAGCGGCTCATCACTGACCCAGCTGGGGAGATGGGGCGCATTCAGGACTTCCTGGGCATCAAAAGATTCATCACCGACAAGCACTTCTACTTCAACAAGACCAAAGGATTCCCTTGCTTGAAAAAACCAGAGTCAACCCTCCTGCCTCGATGCCTGGGCAAATCAAAAGGGAGAACTCATGTACAGATCGACCCTGAAGTTATAGACCAGCTCCGGGAATTTTATAGACCTTATAATATTAAATTTTATGAAACTGTTGGGCAGGACTTCCGGTGGGAGTGAGTCTCCAAGGTACAAGGGCTCTACTCTTGTCTCTTCCGTGAGGTTTTGCTCCCAGAGATCCTGATCCCCATCTCCAGCCCCTCTTCTCATCTTGAACCCCATGATGAATCGTCTTGGAACCAGAAAACTGAATAAAGACCAAGAGACTAGTGGTTCCTGCTCTGTCCAGGAAAATTCTGTCTGCTTCTGGCATACCCATCCAATTCTTGAATCTGCTCCCATCTGCCCATGAGAGGTCTTGGGGAATGGTTGTAAGAAGAGAGGATCTCCAGATGTTGGGGGATATTCTGAGTGGAGATGGGTCTGTTGTGTGAGAACGGCCATTCCAACACAGTGGTGGGCTTCCTAATTCTAAGTGGCATGTACCTTCCCTCTGAGCTTAATTTTCCCCTGCAGCCCTGAGCGGTGGGATGGGGGAACGCTCTCCATCCTCCTCAGAACACAGCAGTTCATCAACAGTGTGCAGAGCCCAAAACCCCTCTCTGGCCACTCCAGGAGACAGACTCTGTTATGATGAAATAAGCCAGTGACTTCAAAGCCTGTGGTCTCCACTGTGCTCGGAGAACTATGTCTTTGAAAAGCACTCTGTGACTCTCCCTGCTCCCTGTGGACAAAAGCACATAATTCTGCTGTTACGGGTACTTTCTTCACGCGAGCTTTCATGTTCAGCATGCACGGGATCATGCTTGTCCATGTGAAATAAATATGGCTCTCTCGTGTCCTTAACACTGAGTGTTTCTGTCTAAGGCAGGCCTTCGTCAGTAAATCCCAGTGTAAGTAGTCAGGGATGTGGAGGACTTTTGATGACAGCTGGAAGTGGGTGTGGGTGTGAAGACTGTCGGGAGAAGCCAGGGTCTAGATGGAGAATGGTGGTTTCTGGCTGTTAAGAAACTGGTACAGAAAGATCACAGAGAGATCTGTAAGGAATGTGTTTATTGTATTTCTTTATCTTCAGCACTAGGCATTGAATCTAGACCCTAGGGCATGCTAGGCAAGTGTTCTAAAACTAAGGTATAGCCTCGTCATTTTTACATTTATTTTCTTACTGTGTTAAGTGTATTGTGTACACATGTGGAGGAGAGTGTGCATATGTTTGTGTGGATACACATGCTCATGTGTGCACGTGCATGTGGAGGACAAAGTTCAGTATCAGGTGCCACCCATCACTCAGGCCATCCACACTGCCTTTTGAGAGTCTCTCACTAGCCTCAGGCTTACCAATTAAGATACTGTTTCTTGGGTGGATTGTCCACCTGTTTTTTCTTTTCTTTTTTAAATTGTCGTTTTGTTGTTTTGTTGTGTTTTGTTTTGAGGCAGAGGCTTTTCCTGGCCTGGAGCTTGCCAGTTAGGCTTAGCTCGCTGACTAGAAAGCCCCAGAGATCCACCTGTGTCCGTCTCCCCAGTGCAAGGATTGCAAACACATGATACTATATCCAGCTTTTACCTTGGGTCCTGGGGACCAAATGCAGGTTCTCATGTTTACTTGGGAAGCTTTCCTGACTCTGCTATCTCCCTTGCCCCTATATTTATTTTTGAGTAGGGTTTTACTAAGTTGCTTAAGCTGGTCTTGAGCTTAGGGTCCTCCAGTCTCAGCCTCCTAAGTCTCTGGGATTAGAGTCATGCACTGCAGGCCCAGCTTCTTCTCTGAAACACGATTTGGGTTGGATAACATCTCTGCCTAGATGCTTTCAACTTAAAATACCAAACCGAAGGCCCAAGGTCTGAGGAAACATCAGATATATATTTTTGCTTGGCCAGCATAAAACTTTGAAATAGCTGTCAGTATTTACAAACTCAAAGTATTCACCTCAAAATGTAGGGTTTCAGCTTTTTTTAAAAAAAAAAAAAAAAGGAAAGAAAGAAGGAAGGTAGGAAGGAAGGAAGGGAGGGAGGGAGGGAAGGAGGAAGGGAAGGAGGGAGGGAGGAAGGAAGAAAAAGAAAGGAAGGAAGGAAGGAAGGAAGGAAGGAAGGAAGGAAGGACAGAAGGAAGGAAGGAAGGAAGGAAGGGAGGAAGGAAGGAAGGAGGAGAAACTTGGCTATACAAAGCCTATACTCTGACATGAGAATGAGAATTGACATCTTTTGGCCCTGCACTCCTGGGCTCCCTTCCTCGATGTGCATAATCTGCTTGACCCTTGTGGGTATTTCCCAGTCTTGACTTGAATGTCACGGACTCTAAGGATGGTGTCTAGTCCATCCAACATGACACCTGAGATGATCCCAACTCCCATCATCTGTCTCACTTCATGCTTCTTCCTTCTGTTCTCCACCACTCCAGAATCACATGCTTTCCTGTGCCCTTCAAATCTCCACACTGGTCCATGCTCTCTGCTTTGCTGTGGAATGCTTGCTCTTCTTCCTCCCCTATATCTCTGTCTCCTTTGAAAACCAGGATGCCAGTAAGACTTCATTCAAGTGTGCTTGCTTGACATTTGTAAGGTCACCTCCCTCTGCTGACAGCTGCTCATTCTTCTATCTTCATTTGTCAATAACAGGTTTTTATCACACTAGATAACAGTTAGGTATTTAAATGTGTTTCCACCGCAGATCCTGAGCTCTTTGAAGATCAAGTTTCTTTCATGCTAACCTACAGTAGTCTCACGGCAAACATGTAATGGATGGATGTGTAGGTATGTGGGTGGATGCTGAAGGCCAGAGCCTTGGATAATGATGTGCCAAAGAAGTAAACTGCTGCAGTATGCTTCCTGCATGGCTCCATGGTCTAGGAGCCAGGAAGCACTACAGACCCTCCAATTTTTCTGCATTCATGTGCTTTGCTGGGCATTACAGAGGTGTTAATGGAACTTTAGGGCAAAATCCCCAGCAGGTTCAGCTCAGCCTCCTGTCCCAACTAACCAATTAATGAATAATGACGATTAAAAAAAAAAGCAAAGAGAGGTCTTTTGATCCATATTTACATTGGGAAGGGGAACAGATAAAAGGACTACATGATCCCAAGTCCATCTTTAGGGAACTGACTAGAGCTTTAGGTTTAAACAAAGGAAGAATTGCACCAGGGGGCAAGAGCTAGACCATAATTAAGCCTCCCTGGTCAAGGTGTGATCTGGATGCTTTTGCCCAGTTCTGATTCTGCAGGGTAGTCCAAAGAAGACTTTATCACTTGGGAGGAGCAACCTGGTGACCATGGGATGATCACCTCTGCTTCAGGATATCTCCCATTGATAGATAATTTCCTTCATCCAGGAGGTGCTCTGTAGGTGCAAGGCTCTGCTGTTCCTGAAATTAGAGGTAAATGCAGACTTAAGATAATGATTAGACTTTGGATGCCCTTGAGGATGCTGAACAGGACATTGGCCTCTGGTTCTTATCATTGTGCCCTTGGCCTTGAATAAAATAAGCTAGACATCTAATGTTTCTAGATAGACAGTCTTTGGGTGATTATTATCCCTGCATGCTAAGGTGAGCAGGTGACCCAAAGAAAGGGAACTAGGTCCAAAATGAAGGCAGAGACACCAAGTTTTTATCCTGCCTTGTGGGACCTAAGTGCCTATAAGTTATTGGAAGGCACAATCTGACTTGCCAGGGTCAAGGACACAAAAGTCCCATACATACACTGTATGTATGAGTAGGTCTTGTGGGCCAAGCATCTTCTGGACAGAAGATGACTCTGCCCATGGTTCTGAGAAGTGACTTCTTAAGTTTATCCCTGTCAATCTGAAAATGTGATGCAGAGGAATGAGTAGCTGTTAATTCCTGGAACCTGGACTCTGAGCCACTGGGGAGCACACAACGTATGTGGGTGACAATAAATTTGCCCTATAGTATTTCCCACTGAAATGTGTTTAGTGCCCTAGTATCCTGAGTCTCACTGGCCAAAGCCATAGCCACTGGGAGACAGGTTCTCACCAGGACGTAAAAGAAGCCTCTGATTAAAAGACACTAAAATTCGATAGTTTGTCTCAACTTTAGGAAAATTCACTAAGAATTTGTAAAAATCTTGAATGTTGTGTGTAGATAAGCTTCATTCTTCTACATTGCTAGCATCCACAGACAGCACAGGCTAAGCAGCCACCCCATCTTAATGAATAGGTATGTCTACTGTAATTAGCATATCCATCATTGTATGCAAATGAAAGATGCTAAAGTATCTTTAAAATCCTAGCCGAAATGACGGAAATTCAGAGTACAGGAGTCTACTCAGCAAGCTCTGATTTTTAATCTAGTGTAACTGTTCCCTCTCGATCAGGCTGCCCCAGGGCAAAGTTGCACAAGTCCCAATTAGTACAGTTTAAATAGATGAAGTCTGACTATTTCATCTGAAACCAAAAAGGCCTCCTCAGGGAGACTCACACAGAAGAGAGAGAGAGAGAGAGAGAGAGACAGAGAGACAGAGAGACAGAGAGACAGAGAGACAGAGACACACAGAGACAGAAAGAGACACAGAGACAGAGAGACACAGAGACAGAGACAGAGACAGACAGAGACAGACAGACAGAGACAGAGAGACACAGAGAGACAGAGAGATCAAAGCAGTACTTTAAAAGACTGAAGTATATCTCTCTGTTGATGTATCTCAAAGCAGGTACCTGGCTGGTCTTCACTTCCATAGATGCAGACTCCTCTCACCTGCAAAGTAATTCAAGATGGCTCAACACATGTCTGCATTCCATTCCACAGAACGAGGACAAGAAGCAAAGACCACCTTCTAAAAAAGAAGAAGCAGGTCTACAGACTCATAGCTTGGCTAACTACAGCAAGGAGCTTTGCATTCGGGTCCTCAAAGTCAGGGGGAAAGGTTCCCCATGAGCTTAGGGAAGGATGCAAGGGTGCTCTGAGCAGAAGCTGCTGGCACTGGGAGGCTGATAAGCTCTCTGAAGTCCAGTTTAGTGTCCTGTTTGTCTTTCTGTGGTTGGTGCTGAGTTGAAAGAAAGGAGAGATAAAGGTGAGCTATCATGCACTGACCAAGTCCAGACTGTTGCAAGTGAGTTGCTGCAGAGATGTGGGTCAGAGTTCAGCTATCACAATGGCTGGCCTTTGTCCCTTCATACACCATTCTCTCAGGATCCAAAGACAGTTCAGGAGAAATCTATCTCTTCTATTTGGGGCTATAGCATCCTTTCTACTTCTATTTCAGGTTCCAGCATCCTTTCTATTCAGCCTCCTCATAGCATGAATAGTATTCCTGAGGGTCAGATAGGATAGCAGCATTCCTTCCATCCACATCTACTACAGTAGAACTCAATCCCTTGGCCACATTGTGAAGTGCAGGGAGATGGGAACATGTAAGCATCCTGTTTTAGAATCAGAGGACAGCAAGTATGAAGGGCCACCTTCCTGCCCCAGACACAGACTCTTCTCCACAGAGGACAGCTTTGAGTGTATACTCCTCACTCTGTCTCTGGGACTGTGGCATGTGAGCATGCTTCTCCATTCAGATGGAATATGGGCCAGTCCTTGCTTCCCTTGAACTGCTTCTACCGAAAGGCAGCATGAAACAGGCTAGAGGAAGCAGCACTCCTGGAGCTCAGTGGGTTTAAGCTCAAATTCAAACTTTCTTCTTTCTTAGCTGCATGACTTTGAGCAAATAATTTCTTCTCTGGGAGAATGTAATCATCAGTAAGTCAAGACAGACACTGTACTCATGACAAGAGGTTTACTGTGGAGGTTAGGTGAGAAAAGTCTTGTTTACCACATAGTAGGTTCTCAGTTTGTTCTTGTTTATTTGCTTCCTGGTAGCAGAGCCTGCCGTGGCTGCTAGACTCCTGCCAGCTATGATGCCCTGAAGCTCTAAATGAACCAAGTTCATAGCAATTTTCCTCCCCCTATCTCTTACCATGTACCTCGAATGGCGTTGCCCTTGCAAGCTAGGATCAAGTGGCTCAGTTGAAACTGATTCAGAATAAACCCAGCCTGAACATGTTGCTCTTATCTCTGGGGAGCTGGGAGAATGATTGTAAATGCCTTGACATGCACTTAGAAAACTCTTACAGCATTTTGCTACTGTACAGGGAACATGTATATGTGCTCCATTGGACCAACCAGTATTCTTCATTGGTTGCTTTACTGATAGTGGTAGCTTGAACGAAGAATTCACCTCTCTTAAAAGGGGATCTTGATTGCCCAGTAACAGGTATCTTGCCCGACTCATTGTTTGAGACACAAAGCACCCGGGCACTACATTGTGAGATGTCCCAAGAACTCCGAAGCAAGAGACATTTTTATTTGGGCCAACAAGTGGGGCTTTTACATTTACATCTTTTGGCCACCTCAGACAACAGAGAAAGCCGGAGAATGCAATCCTTTGCTGAACACAGTTCAACCCAGTGTATTGATGCCTGGGAAGAAGGGGAAATGGGTGTTGGGAAGGTTGTTAATAGCCTCTGTTACAAGGAAACCCAACATTTGAAAAGTTGCCCGTTTATCAACATTTTTCCAATCAGTCTTCACCTGTGCTCCTCACACATGGCACTATTTGAGACTTCCAGTTTGTCTACCCCCCTTTTCCTGACTTTTGAAAGCTAGGACCCCAATACCAACCTTTCTTTACCTTCTTCTCCAAGCTAGTAAATCAGACTTCTGAGGGACAATGAGGGACAATGGGGGATGTACTGGCTGGTTTTGTGTGTCAACTTGACACAGGCTGAAGTTATCACAGAGAAGGGAGTTTCAGTTGGGGAAGTGCCTCCATGAGATCCAGCTGTGGGGCATTTTCTCAATTGCCCCTTGTGGGTGGTACCATCCCTGGGCTGGAAGTCTTGGGTTCTATAAGAGAGCAGGCTGAGCAAGCCAGAAGAAGCAAGCCAGAAAAGAACATCCCTCCATGGCCTCTGCATCAGCTCCTGCTTCCTGACCTGCTTGAGTTCCAGTCCTGACTTCCCTTGTGATAACAGCAATGTGGAAGTAAGTCAAATAAACCCTTTCCTCCCCAACTTGCTTCTTGGTCATGATGTTTGTGCAGGAATAGAAACCCTGACTAAGACAGGGGACATCAACGGTGATATCTGCAGATCTCCCCAATGTAAAGGTTCCCATTGTGGTTAGTTTCCAGCCACCAGAGCATCATGGCTGAGTGTATAGATAGGAGGAGTCACACATAACCAACTCCTTGGTGTCAGAAGTAGCCAGCTCGGGTACACCACTGCCTAACTGCTCCCTTCCCAGCTTCCCCGACTAGAGAACCCCTAAGAGGATAAATCCACAGCCAGTTGTATTATGTATTCAAAACTTGGTGCCTAAATTAACCTGAGCCCTGGGATCTGGACCAAATGCATTTTCGTCTTTGAGTCAAATGCTACTCAGCTGGTGATGCAAGGAGTCACCTCTTCATAAAGCTTCAATCCAACTAAGTTCAATTCCATTCTGTCAGTGAAAGAAAAGGAGAAACGATTTAAATGGCACAGCAATTTTATCTTCCATTTTTGTAGATAAAAAGTACACATACCGCCAAGTAACTAGGAGAAGGAGCCCCCAGGTCTTTTGTCCTCCTTTCCATGTATGCGACTCTCACGGAGAACATGCTGCTTCACTAACTAGCTCTAATGTTGAGTATTACTTACCTTTATATTCCAGTGTGCCTAGCCAAAAGCCACCTACGTCTTCAGATGCTCAACCCAGCGAACAGAAAGCTGGTGAATGGTGGGCCATTGCAACCATGCTTTGATTAGCTGTCCTCTCAAATCTCCTTTTGAACCTTAATCCTCAATATAAAGTAGTAACAGGTGGAGTCTTTAGGAGGCAAGTAGGCTGTTGGGGCTCCATGCACACCCCTGTCATAGGGCTTAAGAGAGTAAGTTCTGTCACCTTTGTCCTTCTGTCCTTTATGTCATCCAGGGCCACAGCACTTGAACTTGCCATGGCATTGGCCTCGGCCTTTCTGGCAGCAGAACTGTGAGATGAACTTCTGTGGTTCACCAAGAGCTCCATCAGGGCATTTTGCTTCAGCATTGTGAACAGATTAAAGCAGGGGCTGGAAGAGTAACTGTTAGATTGAAGGGATCTCTAGGGTGATTCCATTATGTCCCTTTGTGCTAACCTCTTCACTTTGGAACCCAGTCTTAGAGGAAACTCCAAATCTACTTTGTTTGACTCCTATCATTTGAAATCTATTTCCCTCAGACACACACAAACATGTATTGCTGTTGCTAGGCTGCAGAAGACGGGACTAGACTATGAAGGGAAGATGAGAGAGAAAAGCAGAAGGGAACAGAAGGACTTTTAGAAACTCCTTAATTCTTAAATCAGCCCCCTTCCCACTTGATACTGGGCCACATAGTTTGTGTCCCCCCTCCTCACTCAATAGATTTAACAAAAATGTATGCATGTCAGACACATACTTTATGTGTCTGACATTTATTTTGTTTCCATGTGTCTCAGGGGCCTTGAGATGAATCTGCATGACTGACATGTGTCAGGCTGATGCCTATCTGACTATACGTGATTGATGACACCTGGCTAATTGGATCATGACTGACTTACAGGCATGGTCTGCCCCAGAACACTGTGTGTGGAGCTTGGCTGACAGCACCATCTTATCCGATATTGATGGGCTTGCTATACTGCCCCCATATGCCTAGGGAGGGGCTCTGTTTCTTTTTAGACCTAGCGATGAGGATGTAGCTATTTGGCTATATCAAAGACCAGCTAGGGTTTTGCAGCCCACTAAACACATAAGACTCCTGTCCTAATAGAGTTCAGTTCTAGATTTCTGCCAGTGGCTGTACAAGCATCTTCTGCCACTTTCTGAGTCCTGGGAACCCTTAGAGGGGTTCTCTATGTCCAAAGTCCTCAGACCAGGACACAGCATGGGGATTCTGGACAATATGATGATGCTTCCAAGAAAATAGCAGAAGTGAAGAATTCAGGGCACAGAGGTATTTTTAGGAGTTCAACCATGTCTTTGAATAATGAGATGTGAGTTTTTCTGGTTAAAGAGAATGAGGTCCTTTCATATAACTCCATATCATTTTCACTTTGTAATAACTAGAATCCTTATTCCTGGTTCCACAGAGGGAAGAAATTGAAGCCCAGAGATTTACCTATCGTGACCCAGGTTCCACAGTGAGGACTCAAATCTACAACTTCTAACTCTTAAACCCCTTGTGTTTATAAGGAAAGGATATATACTACAATGTTAACATTCAAATTATCTTCTAAGAAGTTGCCATCAGCAAAGCTTGTTAGACCCTAGGCTAGAGAGTGGATACATACTATAATGTGCACAGGACTCATCGAATCTTCTCTGAAATATCTGAGAAGTGGTGACAAGAATAAGACATCAGACACAGAGCCTGGAACTTCATTTGCGATTGCAAGAACAAGCTTAGGGCCATCTGTGATGGAAAGGGCAAGCACGGGGTCATCTGTGATAATAAGGACAAGGACAGGGCCACCTGTGATGGCAAGGGCAAGGATGGGGTCACCTATGATGGCAAGGACAAGAACAGGGTCATCTATAATGGCAAGGACAATGACAGGGTCATCTATAATGGCAAGGACAATGACAGGGTCATCTGTGAAGGCAAGGACAGGCTCAGGGCCATCTGTGATGGGAAGGACAAGCACAGGATGGGGGCAACTAAGCTTCATACCAAATCCAAACTGACATCTGGGCTGTAGAGCTGCTAATCTGGGGGTCAACACAAAATCTCAAATGAAATGTTCTGTAATTAAAAGGGTAAAATCTGAGAATCAGGGTTCACACATATATACTCCCAGCACTCAGGATGCTGAGACAGGAGGATCGTAGATTCTAGGCCAATTTGGGAAGCTCGACAAGAGTTTGTCTGGAAGAAGAGGAGAAGCAGGGGAGGCTCAAGAGCAGCAGTGGGTGAAGGAGGAGCACACTCTAATCATGCCAAGAAACATTGTAGTGAAAATCCTATAGTTAAGCTTAGACATAGCTTTGACCCTCTGAATACTTTTTCATTTTGGTTGTCTTTGGTGTTTGCTTTTTAAGACGAGGTTTCTTTATGAAGCCTTTGTGGCCCTGGAACTCTCTCTGTAGGCCAGGCTGCCTCAAAGTCATAGCAATCCACCTGCCTCTGCCTCCCAAGTGGTAGGATTTGAGGCTTGAGCCACCCCACCAAGAGTTTCTGAATACTTAAGGCAAAGAGAAAAGCTATGGGAAGTGCCTCTCATATGATTTCAAGATGAGAGTTCAAAGGACAGAGGACCAGTTTCCTGAGAGAGATCTTCCTGTGCGAGACACTCATTAAAATAATGTTCCTTTTTACAGGAACTGGGATAATCCACATGTTAGCCTTCCCCATATACAATAATGAGAATCTAAATTAGATGCTTCTGTTGGATGCCCAGATGGCATAGTATAACAACTACTAATTAGCAGTAGTCTGGATTGGTAGAGGGGAAAAAGTAAGAATATCTTTTCCCTCCTTGAGCCTAATCTAATACCATAATCTAATGCCTGTGAGCGAATGATATGCCACTGATGTCGCTAGTGATTTCATGTGAAAAGGAGCCTAATAAAAAGTGGGTAATTAATAACCAAAGATTCTGGAACTAGAGACATGGCTCCATGGCTAAGAGCACTGGCTGTTCTTCATGAGGACCAGAGTTCAAGTCCCAGCACCCACATGGCAGCTCACAACTGTCTGTAACTCCAATTCCAAAGGTTCCAACTCCCTCATACAGACATACACACAGGCAAACAACAAATAAATCCACAGTATACAAGATAGAAAAAAAGAAAGGAAGAAAGAAAGGAAGGAAGGAAGGAAGGAAGGAAGGAAGGAAGGAAGGAAGAAAGAAAGAAAGAAAGAAAGAAAGAAAGAAAGAAAGAAAGAAAGAAAGAAAGAAAGATAGATCTTTTTAAAAAATTAACCAAATTTCTAAGGAGATGACCGTGACTACAAAAGTGCTGGCAGAGCAAGTCTCCAAGGATGATTCTCAGGTATTTAAAAACTCAACACTGGACTGGTGAGATGGCTCAGGAGGTCAAGAGGTTTGCTGCCAAGGAACCTTAGCTTGATCCCCAGGACTCAGCAGTGAAAATAGAAGACCAACTCCTGAAAGTTGTCCTCTGACCTCCAAATTAGGCGCATGCACACACACACACCCACACACACTAGATAGATAGATAGATAGATAGATAGATAGATAGATAGGAATGCCATTTTAATTTTTTAAAACTCTGTTAGCACCACAGCCCAGCTCTGAAGATTCTGAGTTTTGGAAACAGTGCTAGGCCTCTGCTCTGCCGTGTGGCACAAACATCTGCTGTATCTTGGTGATCTGTCATATTTTGAATATCTTTTTTTTTAATAAATGCTTTTATTTATTTTTTTAAAGATTTATTTAATATTATATGTAAGTACACTGTAGCTGTCTTCAGATGCACCAGAAGAGGGCGTCAGATCTCATAACGGGTGGTTGTGAGCCACCACGTGGTTGCTAGGATTTGAACTCAGGACCTCCGGAAGAGCAGTCAGTGCTCTTATCCACTGAGCCATCTCTCCAGCCCATTTTGAATCTCTTTTGCCAACCTGAGTATAAAATACCGAATGGCATGAAGTTTCCAATACCTCACTGTTTTGATCTATAAAAATGACACTCCCTTGTGGCTTCCTAAAGTAAACACTTAGGAAATCAGAAGGCACAGTAAGCTATCTATGTGTCCTGTCTGACTTATTTAAGCAACGAGGGTCTATTTCAAAGTCACACCATATGGATAAACGCACTGATATAAAATGTCGCTTTTCTCCTTCTCATGCATTATAAAAAGACAATCATTAAATTCGTCAACATCAGCTCCTCTGCATGTGTTTATTAGTACTCCGAGATGTTTGTACAAAGTATTCTCCCCCTCTCCCAACCCCTTCCAGATCCCCTTCCCTTTCCTCCTTCCACCTTCCCTACCCACCAGACTTGTGCATTCTTTTCTCCTCTCTCATCAAGTCCACACTGGAGCATGGTGGACCCACCAGCTCCTTTTTGCGGTAGATGATGACCAACAGCATGGATCCAGGACTGGTCAGGGTGCAGGGAATGGTGGGCATAAAAAACAATCTTAGTTTGCAACAAGAAAGTCTCTGCCTTCATATTTTCTGGACACTTCTCTGTTCAAATTCCTGCATGGTGGTGTTGATGTAGGCAAGGTGTTAGATCTGAGGTAACCAAGGGAACAGCTGCTTCACCTTGGAGCTGTGTCCCCTGGAGACAGATGCCCCTTTATGGTTAAACCTCTTTAAAGTTGAAGTAAGATTGTTCCCACTGTGTTAGAAGGTGAGGAATCAGGGCATCAGGCTAGCAAAAGGGCTCTAACCCTGAAGACCTGATGCCACTATAACATTGCTCACAGTGAGGCTCGGACACTCCTCTTCTTTCCAGGGCTTTCTAGAGGATCATGGGAAGACTATGCTAAAAGGAAGCACTGCTCCACTATGATTTGAGGAAGGGTCACCTTATCCCATGGGTATGTCCTGTACCTCTTACGTAGCCATGAGAAATTATGGGTAGTGCGCACTGGCTACTCTCTCCCTTTGAGGCAATTCACTCCAGCCTCTCCTTGAAGTGTTTTCTTTGCTAAATAAACTCGGCTTAAGCTGTTTATATTTCTCAACTTAATTTTCAGGTGAAAAGACAAGACTCCTGTGACAGTAGCACCATGAGAATTTTCTCCCAGTCCATCCCCTGACCCTATCCCCAGGATACTGGAACCACTGACCTTGTGGTGATCAACTGTGGAAATGGAGCCATGCCTTTCTTGTTACCACAATCTAAGAGCTTGCTTACACCCAGTGCTTGTACTCTCACACCGAGCATGAGGATCAAATGTGGGTCCCACTTCTTTGCCTTCGCTGAGTTAAATTGTTCTGCCATTTCTGTTAAAAGTCCATGCAGCAACCTATGTAAACACCCAAGATTAGCATAGATTCGGATCACTGCAAGCTGTGTAGCCAGTGAGGCATGACTCAGAGGAAAATAATTTCAAGAATGTTTTAATATGGAGATTTTTAAAAGGGTTCAAATGCAAAATGACTCCTGACTGTTCTGAAGGGTTTCCTTGACAAGAGAGGTTGTGACCCTTCTATAAACATATTCAGAGACCACCTTTAATTTTTTTTTTATCACAAATATTTAGCAATTAACCTTTTGGGGAAACTGACAACAAATAGTCCCCCAGGGAACCAAGTGAATGAACATTTGGGGTGGAGTCGTTTGATGTTTCCCGTGTGGATGCCAAGAGTTCTCTGCCAGTTTGGGCCTCATACATATGTTGCCAGTTCTACCTGGCACATTTAGCCGATGGGATTCATTGTTTCATGCTGCCCAGATCCTGTAAATGTAACTTTGACAGGCCATGGATGAAAGGAAAGTCTTCCCTACAGTGGGATGTTTCCTGTTACTAAAAAATTGGACCAAGTTTGTAAAGAGCACAGTCTCTTTTCATGTCATTTAAAGCAAAACCAACTTTCCAGCCTATACACTCAGATTGTCATGGTGAATTCAGTAAGATGGAAGACAGAAAGAATTAAAAGCTTTGGGTCAATACTAATAAGATAGTGTGACTCAATTTATAAATTATTTATATATGAAATCAAAATGTATATATAATACATCAATGGGCTGAAATGTTTTGTTCTATCTGTTCTCTTTTAAATGAACTAGAATAAAATCATGGCCAATAGTTAAATAATGACCTAAATCCTCTTGTCCCCAATGAAAAATACAAAGAAAAGAGACTCTGACCTTCAGTGTGTAAAGATGAGATTTCAGGGAATCTTAACTGGGCCAGTGTGTCAGTAACTTGAGTCATTCTAACATGGCTTCTACAATTTGACATGTTCATAGTATTTATGCTACCATTAGCTTAACTTTTATTATTTTTTTTATGTGTGTATACTTGTTTATCTATGTACACGTGTGTGAAGTTACCCTCAAAGGCCAAAAGAGGGCATCAAGTCCCTCGGAGATGGAGTTGGAGGAGATTGTGAGATATGGATGCTGGGACCTAAGTTCAGATCCTCTGAGAGAGCAGCAAATACTCTCAGCCACTCAGCATCTCTCCAGCCCCTTACTCTCTGTCCTCAAACCATCATTTCTCTTATTCTTCCATTATTTGAAACTGAAACTACCACCTTTTAATCATAAATGGAGACAACTGGTTCCATCAACTCTAACTAAAACAAAAACCCACGGCTCTTGCTATAGGATAATGCCTTCCCCATCAGAACACCACCTACCCCTTCTCCTCACAGACACGACCTGTATATGTGGTACCACAGAGTAGGTCCGTCTGTCCTGCCTAGGTGGGGCTCATTTATCAGAAAATCCTAGTCTTGTCTCAGTCTAGAGTCAGGCAAGTACCTGAGTGAGTGGGGGTGTGTTCCTCAGGCACACACTTTACAGAGGGACGCTGAGGGACTGTGGGGAGATATTAATAACCCTGATTCACAAAGCCAGAGCTTAGCCAGCCATCACAAGGGTGCAGCTTCGGTCTTTTTTCAGTTTTAGACTTGTGTCTTTCCTCCAATTAGCTCAGAATTCACATGGAAATGCAGAATTGTACTTTATCAGATCTTTCAAACTCCAAATTTATTCATTTTTATTATCTCTGAGACCAGAGCACTCAACTGAAAATAATGCAAAGGAATATTCAGGGTTTTCAAGAGCAACAGGAGTGAGAGAATGAACATACTTCATTTGCGATGGAAGTATCAGACTATTTTATACAATGAGTGCCAGGTAGTCCACCAGTGGCTGTCTGCACGTTGGAGAACTTCAAACTGGATACCTGCTTAGTCATATAGCTGGGTGCCTAGCAGTTCAACCTGGCACCCACAGCCTCAGGGATTGCAGGAGAGGTGGTAAAGGACTGCTGGAGAGCTGCCGGTTCAATTCATACTGGAGGGCTGAAGAAATGGCTCTGACAGCAGCTGTAGCAGCAACAGAGTAGATGCACTTAGAACAGAGAGTGAAAGCAGCCAAAAGCAGCATCCTGCATCTCAAAGCTCTTCACATGTGGAGCAGCGCTGGAAGATGCTGCTCACTCTGGGAGACTCGGTTATTTTCCCAGGAAATACCCTCCCAGAGATAGGAATCTTACTCAATCCCAGATCAAGTCAAGTAGAAAACCAAGACAAACCATTATGGGAAGGAAGAAGCTATTTCGACTCCTAGCTTGAGAGGATTTAGTTCATCGTGGCAGCACTCCATGGTAGAGACATTTCAGTGTGCTTCTTGGGAAGCAGGGAGAGGGAGGGCCCTACCACCCTTCTCATTTGCTGTTCATTCCATCCAGGCTGTCACTCCATGGAGTGAGTCTGGAAACACCCTCAAAGACACCTTCAAATTCTAAATCCACTCAGGTTGGCAATGAAGATTAATTATTACACATAACAAATATTCACATCTGGTGTAAAATGAGACCAATGCAATAACTAAAACTGTCTTACAAACCAACAATGGGATGAATAATCCTGGTTTTAGATATGCTGGATGTGGGAAAAAAAACTATATAAACATGTATCTCTTTTTTTTTTCTAATGAGAATAGTTTGCAGAGTTTACTCTTTATACTCTACTCCAAGAGTTAATTACAATAATTGACAATAATTGGGGCACTCAGAGCTGAGAGCAAAAGCTGAAAGGCTCTAGCAGCCAATCATTTCCTCCAGGAACAAGATAGTATTTTTTTTTAATGTTAAATCCAGTATGACATTGACACTGACCAATACCATCAGGATGGCCTACACCTGTCTGAGATAGTGCAGAGTCCTCCGAAATCTTGGTACCAAGTCTCCATCACCTGAGACCCCAGGCCCATGCCAGTTCTGCTTAATCAGAACCTAAACTTAATCATGTGGTGGTGGGAGAAGCCCCATGCAGTTACAAAATACTCCTGTGGAAAGCCAGTCTGCAGACAGACACAGGTCTGTACTCCCATGTAGGCATGTGTAGTCACTGAATCTATATTTGCACCTCCCAGGCTTCCTTATTGATGTGTATATTAACAGCAGAGGTTGACCATGTCTAGACCATATCTTTAGACCATATCTAAAGAGATATGGTCACACTGACAGTCCAGGGCCAGGTTTGCCAGGTTTCCCTCTGTTAAAAAAAAATGAACTATTTCTAGAAGTAGTGAAACCTGTAAGTCTTTGATTGTAAAAGAAATTGGTGCCCATAAAAAAAAATAGATCTATTATCAAATAGGTCAAATGTTAACATGTGTTAAGTTTTTATAATGGGCACATGGATATCTGTTACATTATTTTCTACATGCTTGACATTTTGATATGAAAACATAAAAAAATATAAGGTAAAAAGTAATGGATCTCCAATTAAGATAAAAAAAAACTGCAGAGAATAAAAATTGCTTGTAATTCCACTACCCAGATATACCTCTGAGTGTTTGTCGTCCTCTCATTCTTTTTCCTGCTAAGAGGGGAATTTAAATTTGCATTTTTATTATCATCATTTAGCTCGTGCTGTTAATTCTTCTTTCTTCATAAATTCCAATTGAGACAGTCTCTGAAACGAAGATGGAAACAGATAGAGAGACCCTCATCAGTATCCAGAGGCAGGAAAAGCAGCCAGCAACACACTGAAGCTAAAGATGCTTTAGATGCTCACATGGGGGCGGCAGTTATTAGTTATTTTTCTTGTTGTGATCAATTATCTGATAAGAAGCAACTCAAGGGAAGAGGAGCTGATTTTGTCTCACGGTTTTAGGTCACAGGGTCCATCACCATAGGGAAGACACAGTGGCAGAAACATGTAGTAACTGGTTATACTGCATCTTCAGTCAAGGAGCAGAGTGAACAGGAAATGGGGCCCCAGCGCTCACCCCAATCGGACCCAATTCCTCCAGCAAAGTTCTCCCTCTAAGACTTCACCACCTTCCAAAAGCGCACCATCAGCTGGGGACAGATTGTTCAAACACATGAGATGTGGGGACAATTCCTAATGCTGTGAAAAGACACCACAATCACAGAGACTCTTATAAAAAAGAATACTTAATTGGGGTGGATTATAGTTCAGAGGTTTAGTCCATTATCTTCATGTCAGGAAGCATGGTGACACACAGGTAGACACAGTGCTGGAGAAGGAACTGAGAATTCTACATCTGGATCTGCAGGCAGCAGGAAGATAGAATGAGACACATTAGGCCAGGCTTGAGCGTCTGTAACCTCAAGGCCCACTCACAGTGACATGCTTCCTTCTCCAGCAAGGCCATACTTCCTAATGGTGCCACTCACTGTGAGCCTATGAGGGCTATTTTTTTTTCTCAAACCATCAGCTCCCTCCCTCACAGGATGGGACCATGGTCAGCATCCACTGTGGCTCACAGGGGGTTGGGCCTGAAACTCCCTCAGGCAGCAGGTCAGGCCCAGACAAGGCATTTCTGTAAGGAGCTTCTAATGAGGACACTTGGAGAAGGTCTGTGCCCTGGTAACATCTGCTGCAGGAATAAATCCAGAAAGGAAATTGCTTGGCCTGGCAGGAAACTTCTGTGGGCAATGCTGACTCTCTGGAAATCCACTTCCTACTCTTCACAAGCAACCAAAACCCTGATCCAGAAAAAGAAAATGACAAAAATACAAGTCTCCCATCACCTCAGTCCTAGGACAGAAAGGTCCAGTAAGGGCTGGCACAGTCATTTACATTCTCCCCCGGTGTCTAGCTGTCTACCTAGGACTGTAAGAAGATGCTATGCTCAAAGGTAGAAGACACTGTGCTAAAAGATCCTTCTGAAACACAGGCCAAGGAAAAGGGGGAGGGGACCTGTTTGCTATTACTTCTAGCCTGTGTTTTCTCAAGGCTTGAAAATATACTGCACTTATAAAAAGAGAACAATTAAGAAATATTGTCCCAGGTATGGTCAACCCAGGCTACAGAAAGGGACTGTGTTGAAAGGAAGAAAATGAAAGAAGGAAGGAAGAGAAAGGAAGAAGGGAGGGAGGGAGAGAGGGAAGGAAGAGAAAGGAAGGAAGCAAGCAAGCATGGAGGGAGGAGAGGGAGAGTGGGAAGGAAGAGAGAGGAAGGACAAGAATTATTTTGGGTCAAGACAAGATGTAGATTGTGTTTAAAAGGACTGGCTTTGTGTTTCAATAACCGAATTTTGGTTGCAGATTTCAAAGTTTGTTCTGTCATCTTTTTAGCTATGTGTTTGATGGGCCCCAGGCCTCCATTTCTTCAGTTCCTGCCTCAAAGACTTCTAGGGCATATTAGATGTGGCCAGGTATTTCTCAAGAAGTTGATGGTTCTATCCTTGTGTTTGTTTTGATTTGAGGCCATCCTACATAACCCAGTCTGGCCTTGAGTTCCTGGTCCTCCACCCTCAGCCTCTCGAGTACTGAGATTACAGGCATGGCCAACATACCCAGCTATCACAAATTCTCTTTGCTGTGAAAAATATTGCCAAATATTTTCAAAAACGACAGACAAGTTCTGCTTTCCAGGGGGTAAGTCTAGCCTGCACACTTTACCTCCAGGGGGTAAGTCTCCCAGTGCTACTCAAAGGATAAAAAGCAAAACTCTTCTGTCACCCTGGTGAATAGAGAACGATATTGGCAATGGACCTGAGGCTAGAGAATTCTGGGAGGTTGTAAAGCTGACTGGAGTCAGACTGATAGAAAACCTGTGCACTGCATCAAGGGGAGCAAGTCCCCTGAAAGATAAGCTTCCAGGAAACAAGAAAGAGCACTGGAGGAAGGGGAGCTGACAATACAGCCTGCACAACTGTGAAGAAAGCTCTTCTAACAGGGTTTCTCTTTTTAATTATTTACATATATATTATATAATGTATGTGTGTGTGCTAAAAGATCCTTCTGAAACACAAGCCAAGGAAAAGAGGGAGGGGACCTGTTTGTTATTACTTCTAGCCTGTGTTTTCTCAAGGCTTGAAATTATACTGCACTTATAAAAAGAGAATAATTAAGAAATATTGTCCCAGGTATGGTCAACCCAGGCTACATATATATATGTATATATACATATATATATATATACATACATATATATAATATATAGTATATATGAATGTGTATATATTACATATGTGTGTGTATGTAGATAGATAGATACATAGATACATAGATAAAGTCAGTCTTGATTTCTCTGTATAGTCAGAGGCATTTGACAAGAGAGGCACAATAAGTATGTGTGTATGATCGTCTATGTCAGTGCACCTCTGTGCACAAATGTGCATGCGTGCATGTGAGTATGCATGAGTGTTTGTGTGTTGAGGTCTCAACTTATGGATCTATAAACAGCCAAGAGTGTGAGGTTCGCAGGGCGGTTCTTAGAGAGAGTTTGAGGGTGACTTGTGACTACCTCACTATTCAGATATATACACCGGCATGTGTGAGTCTGTGTGTGTTGTTAGGCAGTACAGGGAGATGGATACCAACCCTGAGTCAGACTGCCTGGGTTTAAAGTAAGACTGCCATTTCTTAGTCCTCTGGCCATAGCTAAGTTACGAATAACTTCTCTGTGCCTTAGTTTCTCACTATAAACTGAGGTTAATGGTATCTCCATCCCCCGTGAGATGTGAAGAGGAAACGAGAACACTGAGAAGTTACAGCTTTTGCCAAGGTATGTGCAAACCCTTCAGCAAGTGTGAGCCACCCATACTGCTGAACTGTAACTGTGTATACATAAGCAGGCATATGCAAATAACAACACCGCTCTCCCAACTCCAGCTCTGCTCTTCCTATCTCTGAAAAACAACTAGGTAGGAAGTCTGAGGAGCAGTTGAGAAAGGAATTCCCACCATCACATACAAAGGAGATTGTAACCCAAAGCAGGCCCAAATCCAGAGCAGCTGTCTTTACTCTCCCAGGCTCTGCACACCCTCTCCAGACCAACAAGACTCCAAGGCACATTGTTGCTCGTTAATAATTTCCATAATACTCACTATCAGCTACTAAGCCAGCAGCCTACTCCACATAAGCAATAATAATTTATGGTTGTAGTTAATGGGCTGTTTTATAGGAACCCACAATTATAATTGGATGTCAAGTGTTGTGAATCTCAGCGGATGGAAAGCGACAACCACTGGGGCCGGGTGTTTAATTTTTTAATGTGATTATTAAATTTCCCATCTCCCTGCTCCTGTATCTTTCCTTGGTATGGCTTCCAGCTGTGGCTTCACTCTGTCACCACTGTCTTCCCTGGCCCAGAATCTTGAAATTTACTTCATACACCAGTTTCTGGTCCTATGGGCTTTTCACTGTGTATAAGCATACAGTTAGTCACTGGTCTGGATCCTGCAAAAGTGGGGTAATTACTGGGCTGGAGAGATGGTGGCTCAGATGGCAAAGTGCTTGTCTTGCAAGCAAGAGAACCTCAGATTAATCCTCATAACCTGCGTACAAATGCTGAGCTTTATGGCATGCACTGTAATCCTAGTAGTAGACAGTAGAGACAAGAAGATCCCCAAGGCTTTCTGGCCACCTAGTCTAGCATAGTTGGTGAGCTCCAGGCCAATGAGATACTCTGCTCAAGTGGAGGTTGGTGGTGTTCCTGAGGATGACATTTGAGGTTGTCCTCTGACCTCCACATATACCTGCACATGCACATGCACCTACAAACATACATACACAAAAAAAAATACAGAATACATACCAACTTTTCTGTTTGGAAATACCCCCCAAATTAAACTCTGACAAAGAGCAACTGGTCCCTATATTTGTCCAGCTTGCTTTGTACATGCTGAACCTATACACACACGTGGCCTAATAGCTGCTGGCTCATTCCAATGATAATTGCATTGATTACTGTTGTAACTTACTTTTCTGTCATTGTGATAAAACATTCTGATCAAAATCAAATTATGATAGGAAAGGGATTGTTGGGCTTACAGTTCCAGATAGCAATCTGTCATTGAGGGAAGTCAAGGAAGGAACTCAAAGCAGGAACCTGAGGACAGGAACCATGGAGAGACACTGCTTATTGACTCACTCTCTGGCTAATGCTCAACTATCTTTCTTATATAGCTCAGGCCCACTTGCTTAGAGATGATGGCACCCACAGTAGCTGGGCACTTTCACATCGATCATCAATCAAGACAGTCTTTCACAGACATGACTACAAGTCAATATTGTCAAGAAAAATCAATTGAGATTCCTTCTTTCTTGGTGACTCTAGTTTATGGTAAGTTAACAGTAAAACTAAAGCTGGACAGTGGTGGCACATGCCTTTAATCCCAGCACTTGGAAGGCAGAGGCAGGAGGATTTCTGAGTTCGAGGCCAGCCTGGTCTACAAAGTGTCTCGAAATAAACAAACAAACAAACAAACAAACTTTTTTTAAAAAGTAAAACTAAGCAGAAAAGTTACTTTTATGTCTGTGTGACCAAAATATCCTACAGAAATAACTAGGGAAGAAAAGTCTTTATTTTGGCTCACCATTTCAGGAAATCCTGCTCATCTCCTTGGGGACATTGTGGCAGCATTTATGGCAATACACTGTGCAGCAGAGGTTACTCCTGAAGCAAAGTTGAACCAGAAGCAGGGGTGGGTATAACCTTCAAATCCCTGTTCCTGTGACATACTTGTTCCAGCTAGGCTGGACCCCTAAGAGATCTATAACTTCTCCAAACAGTACCTTTTGGTACACACATATTCCTAGCATTGGATTCTGTTAGGAGCCCTTCAGATTAAAAGCATTACTGAAGCATACCTGCCTCCATTGACCCAGCAGGCATGAGCCCAAGAAAGAACTTGCTTGGCATGTATGCTCGAAGTCAGTCTTCAGATTTTTTAGACAATAGGACCCTGAAATAACCCACTATTCATCAAGTGTACACCTTTCTACTTTGGGAAGTAGAAAACAGGTGAAGAACCATACAAAAGATGCTTTTCTGTTTTCAGTTCTGAGTTCAGATGAAAGCCCAGAGGCTGACTATGCAGAATAAAAAATAAATTATGGAGCAGTTAGCCAAAGCAACGCTATCTCATTGTGGCTCTGAGTCCATCTGCCTTATCCATCTCAGATCCAAGCTTGGCCAAGGTCCTGTTGCATAAAGCCCAGGGCTAAGGCTAATGAGGTACAAGAACTGAGTGTGATCCTTGCCTAATCCAAAGACAGACAGGAACAAACACCGTGGCGGACGTGCAGTCCTCACTAAATTACAACCCAGTTATATCTCTAGAACACAACCATGCATGGAACTCAGTGGTAAAGTGGTCACAAATTCATTCACCTTAAAGCCAAGCCCACTTCAAGGGGAGCTGCTGGAAACAATTGGTCATTAATCATCGCTAGAATCCAGAACTCTCTTCAGAGAGGGTTTTATACTGCAAACAAACTTACCACACAGCATTGCACATTAGGTTCCATGAACTTCCAGTTCTCTGTGGGCAAAAGCTGTCTTTAGCTCATCTAGAGAAACCCATACCCAGCACAGAACCCAGCGTAACATATGGTGACCTGTCAAGATGACAAGCTCTAGAATCACCCTGGGAGACAAACCTCTGGTCATATCAATGGAGGAGTTTCTAGACTGAGTTCATTAAAGTGAGAAGGTCCAACTTAAATGTGGGTAGTACCATTCCAGCTGGGGTTCCAGACTGAATAAGAAGAAGAAAGTAATCTGGGTGCCAGCATTTCTCTCTCCCTGCTTCTTGACTCTGATGCATGTGAT
Organism: Mastomys coucha; assembly: GCF_008632895.1. NCBI lineage: Eukaryota > Metazoa > Chordata > Mammalia > Rodentia > Muridae > Mastomys > Mastomys coucha. The sequence goes on from NW_022196904.1 coordinate 110,586,357, forward strand.
CAGCTGCTTTGAGATCATAATGCCATGACGTCTTCGCCATGGTAGACTGCATCCTCAGACCATGAGCCAAAATAAACGCGTCCTTCCTCGAGCTGTTTTGGTTGCGTATTTTATCACTGCAAGATGAAAATGTAACTAATCCAGACAAGTGGGAAAGCACGTGGTGGATTAAGAAGAGAGGGATACTGGAACCCATCAGGACTGAGTGAGAACCCTTCTCTCTATAGGGAGCAACTCAATGTTGGTATCTTTTTCTTTTCTCCAAGAGCAATGTTTTGATATTATTTGATATTGTTACCTGCTTTACCATCTATCAGTGTATTAGGTTTTTATCATTAGGATCCATACACCCGACATGGATCAATAAAGAGAGGAAGGATTTCTCCTGGCTCACAGTTTTAGTCCATCATGCTGGGAAGGATGAAGCGTCTGAGCAGAAAGCAGTTCACATGATGTGGAGAGGTTGCTGAGAAAGGAATAGGAAGCTATGGAGACATATACTCCAAAGACCTCCCCTCACTGATCTACTTTTCCAGACCCCAAAGTTTTCAGAGCCTCTGAAAATAGAACCATCAGCTGGGAGGAAAGTCTTCAAAACATGAGCCTGCGGGGAGTTTCAGATTTCCATCCTAACCTTCACTGTCTCCACAGTCCCCACAGGGATTTGGATTCTGAGAGCCCATGTGACCTGTCATTCTGCTCCCTGTATTCTACTGTGCATCTTTCTACTACAGAGTACACATAGTCTTTTGAATTACCTATTTTTGGCAATCAAAATGCTAGGTAACAATGACCACAAAATACCATTGGTACCCAAGTGTTTTGAATTTGAAATGTCCCCAAATAGTCTCATATGTTTGACAAACTGTGGCACTATTTGGGAAGGTTGTGGGATCTAAGAGGCAAAGCTAGAGGGAGGTGAGTCACTGCAGGGGGTTGGCCTTAAAACTGTAAATCACTCTTCCTGTCTACTCCTGATTCTAGAGTGCAGTTGCAATGTGCCCAGCTTCCTGCTCCCGCCATTTACCTGCTCCACCACCATGGAATGAATCCCCCAGGACTGTAAATCAAACTAAACTCTTTCTCCTTTAAGTTTTTTTCTTCAGAGTATTTTATCACAGCAACAAAAAAGTGATTCAAATCATAGGCAAAACAAATATTTCTTATTTCCCTAAGTTCCTGGGGTGGTGAGACTGCTCCCTGCTGATCTCCTATGTATAAAGTGGGGTGATATCCTCAGAACTACTTCCTGAGGCATCTCATTCTCCAGCCTGGAACCTGTGTCACCTCCAGATATTTCCTCCAGTTTCATCAGACTAGCCTGGGCTCAGGGTTCCAAGAAAGTAGGCAGAGTCCCACCAAAGTCCCTGTGGCCTGGGCTCACAGATGATGAGCTGTGGTGGTGTGAATAGGTTTTGGCCCCAGAGACTCATGTTTGAATGCTTGGTCTGCAGGGAGTGTTAGGAGATATGGCACTCTTGGAAGAAGTGTGTCATTGTGGGGGTGAGCTTCGAGGTCCTATGCTCAGGCTCCATCCAATGTGGAAGTCAGGCTCTCCTGGCTGCTGTCAGATCAAGATGTAGAACTCTTGGCTCCTCCAGCACCATGTCTGCCCACACAATGCCATGCTTCCCTCCATGATGATAATGGACTGAACCTTTGAAACTAAGCCAGCCCCAGTTAAATGTTGTCCCTTATAAGAGTTGCCATGGTTATGGTGTCTGTTCATATCACTAAAATCCTAACTAAGACATAGCCATCATGATATCATGTCATGTCAAATACAGGCCAGCCCAGTTCCAAAGACTAGGAACATAATCTGAAATGGCCCCCACAGGTTGTATTGGGAAGCTGTGGAACTGTTAGGAAGCTGGATGGAGCTGGTGAAAGGAGACAAACCTTTAAAGGTTGCACTTTGCCCAGGTTTCTGCTGTACTTTCTGGTCCTCCATGCCTTGAGGGGCTTCCACACCATTCCCACCACTGTGACCTGAGCAGCTTCAACATGTCTTCCTTTCTTTCCATCCATCCTGCCAGACCAAAGCTCTGCAAGTCTCTCCTGGTAGAACCTAGCCCATCCAGATGCTGCGGATGTGCCCATACAACCCCTCAGGCTCTCTACCCTCACAAAGAGACAAGCTCCGCCCCATCTGCCACTCAGCAATGGCCGGCACCCTGTCAGCAAGCACAGGTCACAAAGCCTGCATCTTAAGTACAGGGCCTCCCTCTCTCTCAGAAACCTTTGAGAGTAGCTAACTTGCTTTGACTGCAGGACTATAAAGCCTCTTGCAGTGCACTGATGGCCACAGTGGTGAGGAGCCTCTTACCTGAAGGCCAATCAAAGGCCAATTCCATTCCTTTCTTAGAATCTTCTTTTCTGATCTCCCACCCCAAAGCTGCCAGCCTCCTATAAGTTATAAGTTGCTTCTGTTGATTGTTTTGGACATGGTGACATAAAGCTAAGTGACAGACATTAATCTAGAATGCACTCCTTGACTTCGTTAGGTCTCATTAGTCTTTAACAGCTGGATGAGAGCAGGAGTGAATGACCCGCTCGAACCAGAACCAAACATTTAAAGTCTAACCCCACACATGTTGCTTAGCCCTTCTGAACCTCACTTTCCTCGTCTTTAAAATTGCATCAAGAATGCGATCTCCTGGTTCCCATCCTGCTCCCATGACTCCTGCAGGGCATGCTCAACCATCTGCTGTTCATAGGACAGGAAGGAAGAGCTAAACAGCAGATTGATGTCATGGCTGCCTGACCACACTGCCCATCTCAGATCCCAGGTGGGCCCGGACCCCAGTGACCAAAGCCAAGGTCGTAGACACTGATCACTAGAAAGACAATCCTTCCTCCTTTCCCAGATGACTATGACCGTGAGGAAAGGGCCAGGAAATGTGGACAACGAGGGCATGATTTATTATCCATTCCATTTTTGCTCAATCCTGTGGGAGAAGCTGGAAGTACACACCATGCCTAGCTCTCTCAAGGTAACTAAAGCAGACTGCAAAGGTTTTTCCCTTCTGCCCTCATCTACTGCCGACTTTCCCCCAAGGCAGTGCTAACTAGGCCACACAAAACTCCTCTCATTACTGTTTGCTTCATTTGCATTTTCCAATTATAATATTATTGTCCTAAACTAAGGGTCCTGTTACTGGGGCAACCAGAAGTGGTGTTTATGCAGATTCAGCCTTTACTTAGACATCAGTTCTACTGCTTAGAAATCCACTCTCAGGGATTCATCGCACAGAAAAACCCCCTCAGTCTTACCTGCCCTTTTTCTCATTTTGTCTTTGTACAAAAAATATGTAGCTGGTGGTTTCTCCTGAGTCACTCACATAATTCATTTTACTTTTTACTTACCAGCCACAATCTTACTCCTCCTCCGAGCACAGTCCCATCGGATCAATACTGCCCACTCAAAGCCTACCCCGTGGGGCTGGGATGAGGTTAAATGCATAATGCATTTAAGATTTTAGTGCTTTGCTCAGAGCATTGGAAGGAACTCAATAAAGATTAACTACCAGCATTACTATCACTATTAATATTGGTGTTAATATTAATCTGTCCCCACCCTCATTACAGTATTTACATGGCTCGTTATGCCCATACCTCTTCAGAATTTTAAACTCTTTCCTCTCCATTCACACCACTTATTACCTCTGACCAGATAAACCCAGATCACAGAATGGCCACTGTCTACTCGGGACCACCTCCAGGATGGAAGAGACAAGAGACCTCCCCTGCATTTTCACTATCGAGTGCTGGCCCAGAGGCCTATGCCAGGGAGAACAGGAGGTCCTGGACAGGTACCACTAGGTCTCAATTCCACACTAAGATGAGAAGAGGAGCAGCTGGCGGGAAATGAATGTGACATAGACCGCTCTGCTGGAATAGCTATAAATAGGGAAAGTCAATGGAGTGGAAAGCAAAAGTGTTTAACAGCTAAGTGTTCTTTGCAACAGCAGGCCTGCACCTCATTTTATCAAACAGTATTTACATAAAAAGGTGTGGTGACGCCTATGATATCACTAGGCAGGGACTGATGATTCCTTAACATGAATATGGAAGTCTGGGAGAAGCAACATCTGGAGAGTGCCTCAAGGACACCTTCACAGCCAAGGTTTCCAGACTCAGACCCATCTCCTCATCCAACCAGAAATTGTTGACATGTCCCTGGGTCCTCAACCCACCAGCACTATACAGAGTGGCTCTGTGTCCCAAAGCCAGGAGCACCGCTGTGGCCACATCTTCTTAGTCCTCATCCTGAGCCCCACCACTCACTGGGACTCCTATTTCTTGGGAGCAACTCTCAGCTCTGCTTTATGGGTCTCATGGAGGATGCTGAGTCACAGAGCACGGGTTCTTTGGTAACAATTATTCCTGAGAGTTGGTATCATCCATCTAAGCTGTGGGTTCTCTCTGCCACTTTCCCCACAGTACGGGACATAAATGAGACTGGGAATCCAGGTGTCTGTGGCCTCATATCTATGGATGTGCCTTAAGTGGTAAGCTCCAAGTTACCAACAATGCATTGGGGTTGCATTAAGGAAAGAAAGAAAAGCATTCCCCTTGGAATCATTTAATAGAAAGTCCAGATTTGAATCCTCTGCTTCACACTCTCAGGGTCTCCCATCCTCGGTCTGTTGTATGGGTCTGAATCTCTGCCTGTCTCTGTATCTGTGTCTATCCATATGTGTGTGTGTATGTCTTTCTGTGTATGTCTATGTGCAGAGACTCTGTCTGTCCCTGTGTATGTGTGTGTGTGTGTGTGTGTGTGTGTGTGTGTGTGTGTATGTGTGTCTGTCTGTCTCTGTCTGTTTGTGTCTCTGTGTCCGTCGGATTGTGTCTGTGAATGGTGTGACTTTTGTCTGGTCCCTAACAAAGGGCTTCACTCTGTATTTATTGAACAGCATAGAAAGCATCATATGGAGAAGGAACGGGAGTTTTACAAGGGATGAAGTCCCTGACTAACTCCAACTGACCCAGACAACAAGCATCACTGTTTAACAACCAATATCCATAAAAGGGTGCTTTCAACCTTTTTGGTAGATTTTAGGAAGTTGCTTGTGACTTCTGGATTTGCTGCTTTCAGCTAATGACTCACCTGCATTACTCTGAGTTGGGGGCATGGGAGAGTACTTAAGATTGAAGCTATGCAATAGCTTAGGTTGTAAAAGTTGACTCCATGGGAAATCAAAGGCTAGTAAGTTCTCTCAAAGGCAAGTTACACAAACGGGCTGAGTACTCATTGGAAAGCAGTCTTAAGTCTTCAATGACCTCAGAGTGTATTGTTAACTCAGGCTCTGAGGTCCACCAGATGCCCCAGCCTCTTAGAATGCAAGAAACATTTCCCAAGTATTGAATTGCCACACGTGGATATGCTGTGCACCCATTTCTCTGTGGGTGGGATGTCTTTCTTTCCCTACACTGCTATGGGAGTTTACTAGTATCTCTCCTGTGCCATATTTAACCCAGAAGATACCCTTTGTCTGGGCTAAGAGAAGCCACCTCCCTTTCTTTCCAAGTCTTCCAATCTTCCCTCTATGAGCTTACCATCAATGATGTAAAGTTTTCAACAATCATTTCAAAAATCTCAGGAAATTCTTCTGCTCTTAGCCCTGACGCATTTACCAAATTCCAAGTTGACCACCTGCATGCCTGGGAAGAAGGAAATGCAAGGACTGGCTTGTGAGTAGCATTTAAGAAATGCTAACTCTCCACTCTGCCTACACAGCCTGTCCTTTCAGGAACGCCCCCATGCCTACACACTCAGGATGCCAGCACTCTGTTTTAGCCAAGCCTTTGAGATCCTCTGTTACCCAAAAGCCCTTTACTATATCAGCTTGCTCATGCTGGAGCTGGTGAGGTGGTCTGGGGAAGAGAGGGATGTTAGGCAGGATGTCTATGGATTAGCTTTGTCTTGTCATTGGTTTCTGGCACTTTTTAAAATCATGGATGTCAAGCACCACCCAAAATAAGATCTTAACACAGCAAACATTGAATCACAACTGTGACCTAATGTTGGTGCAAAGCCATTGCCAATCTTGGCATCAATTAGTCATCCAAAGAAGTGAGAGCCCCTGATCAGGCTTTGAGGGGCACAAGCAAACAAAAGAACATGAGTGTGGGGGTTAGTAGACCTGGGGTGGACAAGGGAAGAAAGGGGATAGGAGGGTGTGAGAGCAATCAGGATGCATTATCAAATCATGAAAGAACAAATTTAATTAATGATAAGAATAAGTCAGTAGTTAGTTATCTGTTTTATGCAACGCCTGGGGCTGGGGGTGGCTTCAAATAATGATTTGTTTTATAGATGTTTTCACATATTTAATTGATAATATTTTAATGTTTATGATGAGCACTATCCATGGCTCAAAGGACGTAGCAGTGAAGGAGAAAGCTGAAGTTCCTTATGGGAAAATATTCTGGGGATGTACTAGTTAGTTTTTGTCAATTTGACACAAACTAGACCCATTTAAGAGGAGAAGCCTCACATGGGGAACTGTAGCTAGTAGTAGCAGTAGTAGTAGTAGTAGTAGTAGTAGTAGTAGTAGTAGTAGTAGTACTAATGACTGATGTGGGAGAGTCCAGCCCACTATGGCTGGTGCCGCCTCTGGACAGGTGGTACTAGGTACCATAGGAAAGCAGCCGAGCAAGTCAGAAAGACCAAGACAGTGTACGGCTTTCCTCCATGGTTTCTCCTTCAACCTTCTTTCTTGGCTTCAATTGATTGAAGGGCTGTAACCTGTAAGGTGAGACTAACCCTTTCTGCCTCTCAGTTGTTTTGGGCCATGGAGTTTATTACAATGGATAAAGCAAACTAGAACAAGTGGTATATATAGATGAATGAACACACAGGCAGATAACCACAGAAAGAGAGGAAAACAGAATAAGGAGGCAGAGGGTGACAGGGATCCTCAGTTCATATAGGGTGGTCAGTTGGGGGGAAGGGTCTCTCCAGTGAGGTGACTCGAAACAACAATGCCAGTGACAGGAGAACATCCTTCCCGAGATTGGGCAGCAAAGGGGACTGTGCTTGGTGGGGAGCAGAGTGACAGAGAACACAGAACACACTAAGTTCTGGGACAGGATGGCAGGAGTCTCAGTGAAACCCAAACAGGCCAAACCCTGCAGTGCAACTCATGGTAGACACTCTTGTTCAAAGCTTAAGCGAGTCTAAAGCCCAAAGTAATATGATTCATCCCCAAAAGCTCTCTTTGGATGCACAGATCAAGTGTGAGTAGAGAGATGAGCAGGTGGCCCAGGCCATGGGGAGGCTGGTAGGGGAGACCAGGCATGGGCATCAGAGACAGAGAAGTAGACATAGCTAAGCTGTCTTAGTTTGTCTTCTTTAGCTATACCTGACTACTACGGATAGGGTAACATAAAGAACGGAGGTTTATTTGGCTCTGAATTCTAGATATTAGGGAGTCTGGCCTTGGTGTCCAGCAAATGCCCTCTTACTATATCAGAACACGGTGGAGGACATCCATTGGTCAGACTGAGCAAGCTTGCCACCTTGGATCTTTCTACTTCTTCATAAAGAGCAGCTGAGGCTGCCATGGGATGTCCATCTCCATGGCTTCATCTAATTTTCTTTCACAGACCCCCCACATCCAAATGCCACTAGCAAACGACTTTGGGGATTAATACCCTAAAACATGAATGCTGGGCAACCAACATTCAAACCAGGTGTGTTCTGCTGGTGGTGCCAGCAGGTCGTGCTGAAAACAAAATATTAGAATTGAAATAGAAAGGAAGGAGGCTAACATGGTTTAAACATCCTCCCTATTCTAGAGAAATCTATGGATCACAAAAGGGCCCTCCCAACCCTATGCAAAGTCAAGGTCACCTATGTCACCTTCATCCATTATGATTATCACCTCAGTGTCTACAATGAGAAATTCATGTAGAATACCCTATTCTCATCAGCACCATGGACCAACTTCTTATGGCTTAGTCTTGGAACTTTCTAGAAAATTTATTCATACTCTTGGGTTGCCTGATCAGTACAGTCTTGAGCTTAGATTTCCATCTGGGTTGTCTCCTAACCTGGAAGACATGTGCATTAATGTCTGGAGATGTTTTGTTCATTTTATTCTGCAGATAAAATGTCCCAGGTTACATGAGCTTCCTCTAACTAATGATCGTGACGGTACACTTATTTATCTGCAAATATATTGGCATGGTCATGAGAAGTAACTGTGGTTCTTCACTATGTGGCTTAAAGCACTGGAGCTAACAAAATCAGGATGGGAATCATCCTAATTGCCATCTTGAACTGGTCTATACAGAGGATTATGTACTCTCTGAGCATCCCAGACTCAGGCTGCCAAAGATTGCTGATGTCGATTAGTCATGTCTGCAAGCTGAAGGAATTGCAGGGGATCCTAAGGACAACATCTTAGAGAACTCACCTCATAATTCCAACCATGGATGAAGAAACCAAGCCCCCTCCCCCCAAAAGTGGTCCTTAATGGCAGTTAGAAGAAAGTTTGGGTCATATGTCAGTGGGCTCTGGCATGGAGAATGTTATGCCAGCCCGCTGTTTGACAACCCCTCCCGCCTGGTTCCTAAACAGAAAGGGAGTAGGGAAGACTGCCTTGGGCTGGGGTGCGGTACCCCTTTCCAACAGCTCCCCTATCCAGTTTTCATTTTTGTCACTTCACTAACATTCTCCGTGCCCCCAAGTTCCGGGGAACCACGCCGGGGAGATCCCTTTCCAGCCTCCAAGGAATGAAGGAGTCTCATATTGCCTGGTTGGGTCCCTGCAAACCCCTTTGGGACCTTGGCCTGAACCTCTATGGTAATCCCTAGACGCACCCCCCACCATCACTCTCTGCCCTCCACCAGACAAGGGCTGCACTATTGATCCTGCCGCTGCCCGCAGCCGCCTGTGCCAAGAGATGCAATTTACCACCAGCTCAGAGGTCACCGCGGAGGAGGCCAGCTGCCCGCTGGCGCTTTTATGTCGCTATAAAAACCATTTAAAGGGCCACTTTGTGAACCTCAGCTTTCCTTGCAGCAGGGGAGGAGGGAGGCAGCGGAAGCTAGGGAGCCTAGAGCCCCATCCAGATACGAAACCCCAGAAACCTGGTTCTTCTCTCAGTGAACCCTGAAGATATTAGGGCTGGCGTGGGGCGCCAGATGCATCCCCTGCATCCTCCAGGCTGCACAGGTAGAACGAGGATGCACGCTGGACCCTTCTTAACTCCCCTGTCTCCTCTAAGACCCCTGTATCCTGGTCTGCT
>NW_022196904.1:110595802-110596567 GCF_008632895.1 Mastomys coucha
TTTTTTTTAATGCCCATTTCTCCGGAAAACCCGAAGTAAAGTGATCTACAGGAAGTTTCACAGAAGGCTAACAAGGTAGCCTGGTTTTAAAGTTGGAAATTCTGACCCTAAAGCCAGTACCTTAATCTCCTTAGGCCTCAGTGGCACCACATTTTGGTAAATCTAAGTCTCTCAATTAAGCCACAAAACTGAGCCACTTGCTCAATAGCAAAGGCAGAAGTCACTGAAACCGATTGTGTTGAATTCCCACTCTGCTCTGCCTGCTCGATTGTGCCACCTACAGGTAGAGCTGGTCATTGCTTCTGGGCCACCATTAAATTAGTTTCTTTAAAAAAAAAAAAAAAAAAAAAATTCCTTGGGGTATTACTCATCAGACTTTTCTTGATTTCTGATCCGGATTAGAAACATAGAATTGGCCTGTAGGCTGGGATCCACAAATGCCTACAATCTGGTGGAAGCCATTTAAACAGGTGATTATAATGCGAAAAGAGGGAAGGAAGGAGGGCTGCCTGAAGAGTGTGTCCTTGAGTTACTGTCTGAAGGATGGTATGAAGTTTTCCGGGGCCAAAGAGCCGGGAAATGAATTTCCGATATGAAGGAAGACTCAGGATGAGCAAGGACACAGCACCGCTGGCAGTCATCAGTTACCACAGCAACGAAGTCATCCCACCATGTCCACACTGCATATGGTCTTGTACCGAGTGTTATGCAAGTATCAGTGCCTGAATTCACCATAGAAAACCTGAGCAAGTGAGTGAGCAATCG
>NW_022196904.1:110596577-110626577 GCF_008632895.1 Mastomys coucha
GGGAATCAAGTCCAGATCTCAGTGGGCCCTCCTGTTTGTTTCTTTCAACTTTACCATTTTGTTTTGTTTTGAGACAGGGTCTGGTTGTATAGTCCAGGCTGGCCTGAGACATGTGACTCTGGCACTGGGGTTACAGGTGAGCACTAACTACCACAGCCTGTATTTCTTGAAAAGCAACTTTCTACTTCATAATCAAGTAACTAAAGGGTTTAATAAAGAGAGATGCAGCTAACTTCTCCTTCCCACACAGTTACTCTGGATATAGTTTGTCCCCTGGGTTCTTCGCACACCAGTGGCAACAGAGCCATGCTTCCTCTTAAGGGGCTGGATGTCTCAAAGGCCACCTTTAATAACCACTCCCTTACAGAAAGGCAGAAGCTGGAGTCCGAGGTCAGCAGGAAAAAGGGATTGGAGGGCAGTGTCTTCATCTAACATCTGCCCTGGTGTGTTGGCCTCTCTGCTTTGCTTAGCAAACCTCCCCGGAAGCACCTCCCACAGATCCCCGAGAACCACTTCCACTGCCATCCCGAAGCTTCCGCCTCTGCCTAGGCTTCCCGGGCATCCTGTCACCCTTGTTTGAGGGCATCTCAGTTTTGAGTCCAGCTCCTCCCCATCCCCAGTGGAGGCTCCACATCCCCCTGGCTCCGTTCCCTGGCTTGGCCATCTGTCTCTGCTGTTCTGTAATTTTCAATCTGTTTCCTGGAGTGTTATGGTTGGTCTTGGTTGTCAGCTTGACTGGATAGGACTGGTGAGATGTACCTCTGTATGTCTGTGAGAGGTATTTCAGAGATTGGCAGGTGGGACAGTGACTAGGGGAGAAAGGCAAGCGCAGGATGTGGGCAGCATCTTCCCATGGGAGAGTGGTGCAGATGGAGGGAAGTTGGAGGAAGGGAGAGCGTGCCTCCAGCCAGCCCCTTCATCCTAGTGAGGTGCGCAAGGTGGTGGTCTGCTGACATCAGACTCCAGCTTCTTCTGCATTTCAGTGTGGACTGAACATCAGCAACTCTCCAGAGAACCCCAGGCTTCAGGCCAGGATTGGGATTTGCTAAAACAACCATTATGGACAGGGCGGCTACTGGCTTCTCTGCCTTTCCAGCTTGCAAATGGCCATGTTGGGCTATGTGACCTCTGTGATGCAAATCAATCTGAGAAATCCTCTTTGTAACACATACATCTATTCTTGTTTTTTCCCTCTAGAGAATCCTAATCAGAAGGCCAACATACCCCTTCCCTAACACACACTCTCTCTTTCCTTTTTCCTTTACTGAGTCCCACAAAGAATGTGCCTTCTCCTCCACCCCCATTCTACAGAGAAGTCTGACAAAGCCACCACTCCCTAAGCCCCATCTGCCTGCTTGACTTAATTTGTCATGCAACCATGTAAATGATGGTCACCCTCATTCTGAAGATGGGGAAACTGAGGCTGGGAGAGGGAATGAATGTAAAGTAGTCACTCAATCATGGCATCATGTTGGTAGTAAAAGCGTAGCTCTGACAACCACCGTGTGCCCTCTCCTTTGTCTGAAGGGGCCCTCTAGGAAGAGAGCCACCTGGCCTGTCCTTCGCTGTATCCCTCTTATGCCTGAGGAATGCTCATCAAATATTTGTTAACTTAAATGAATGTTCCAATACCTTAATGACTTTCCTCCCAGCTTGTCTAGAGACTTTTCTGTAAAGTTTTATAATTTAGTAATAAGTACACTTGGTTATAATGTTATATGTATCAGTGTGTCTCCTCATCCCCAAATTACTTTATAAATTAAATAACTCAAAAAGTAAAATAAAATGAACTCAATGCAGTCCCAAGCCCATCCATTTATGCCTCCATCCTTATTGTCAAATGCCGGTGCTTTCCTAAGCAGGAGAGAACACTGTCAACATATTAATTTAGTATAGCTCATGAAATACACTCAGGCATGGCAGTATTTAAAAAAAAAAAAAAAAAGAGGAAGACAAAAATAATCAAAATGGATGGATTTGGGAAATCCTCTTCTAAATGCTCCAGGTCTGAGAATATTTATTGAAAGAAACACACCCAGTCAAGGAAGGCTGTTTGGCAGGCAGAAGAGAATAATGTACAAGAATAAAATAGAACAAATTTGGCAAATATTCAAGAGAAGTAAAAAGATATGTTAAACTTTCCCTTGGGCAAATGGAGAAGAATGCTCATATCTGTGGGCTTCTCTGTGACCCAAACACCCACTCCAACACTGCTGCCGAGGCTCTAACATGCTCAAGTTATAAAGATAAAACCTAACAGTGACTACTGATAAAATGGAGCAGTTAAAACTGTATAATAGGTCATACCATCATTCTTTCTCCCTCTCCCTCTCCGTCTCCATCTCCTCATCCCTCTCCCTCTCCCTCTCCCTCCCCCTCTCCTCCTCCCTCACCCCCCCTTTCTCAATGTTTCTTATTGTACTTGTACCCTTTCACATAAGGAAGTGCTTTACAGTTTCCTTCTGACATATCTTTAAACATTGTTGAGTAAAACAAGGATTACCCAAACCCATGTTCTGTGCTGTCCTGAATATTCAACTAAAAACTGAGACAGGTACTCAGTGATGGAGAGGAGGGGAGCAGATGCAGATTGCATACTCTGAACAAAGGAGTGGGCTGTGTCTCAGGATGGATGAGGAAAGATGGTGTAAAATTTTGGTTATGTTACTTAGAACAGTTGTGGAGTAAAACTATTAACTTTATTTCTGAAATGTTCCATTTGGTATTTTTAGTGTTTGGACCTTCACTGAAAGGGAAACCACAGATAAGAGAGGACTACTGTGCTTCTCCTATAGGGATGATGGAGCATGACATTCCTCCATGTTAATTTTAGGCAAACTGAGTTTAAATCAATGGTTAGTACCCTGCTTTCTTACCCCCATCATTCCTTCCTTTAGGCCACAGACTTTCATGAGCATTAAAACTAAATGGGGGACAGATTTTTGGAACTGACCCTCAAAGAGACTGACTTAAGTGGCCTAGGTGGGTCCCCCATGTCCTCATGGGGTCGTTCATGAGATCTGCTTAATCACAGCAGGTAACTTAAATATCTGGTGGCATACAGCACACTTGGGAATTGCGTAGTCTTCCCTCTCATACCAAATGGCCTTTTCATGTTTCTGGCTCAACATGCATGCAACCAGAAACCTTCAAAATATCAGTGACTTCTTCAGCCAGCTTACAATTTTTTCTTCCTTCAATAGTAAGCCTTGTTGTATAATCCCAGGAGCAGTCTGCTTGCTGTCTCTGTGACCTCTAGGGACCCAGGCTTCCTCTATCCTGATGCCCCAGTCTGATCACCACATGATCCAAGGTTGGCTGCTTGTACTTGGCCATTACATCCACATTCCAGACAGCCAGCAAAAGAAATGAGAAGATGTGTTCTTCCTTGTTAAAAAGACTTCCTTCAAAGCCTACACAATACTCTAGCATCCCATTGACCTCAATCTAATCACACACTAGTTGCAAGCAAGGACAGAAGTTGTCCCAAATGGGGATGAGCCCAACTCACACCAACAGTTTGTTAAACAAAGGAGAAGAGTGGGCTACTGGCAGTCTTGGCTAGAGCATCCACCCTTCTGCAGCTATCATCAGGACAGACCTCTAGCCTGCAGGGGCTAGTGTGTCCTCATGTGATGGACATCATGCTAAGACTTCTGGACTTACAGACATTTTTTCCTCCTCATCCTCCATCCAAGCACCCACCTCAGCTATCTGCAGTCTGCCCAGGGGTAAGATGTGAGCCTCCTCCTCCTGCAAAGTGGACTGCCCTGTTTGGCTGATCCAGAGTGCTCCTTGTGTTTTAGTTACTGATATTTGAGAACCAGACTATTTATTTCACAGGAGAGTCCAGAGTACTAGGGGCCCTCTTTAACAAACTAATTGAGAATCTGGCCATACTGGGACCACCCCTATTTGTGGCCACAGCTGGCTTAGCCAAATAGAGCTGCCCTGTACAAAACAGAAAGCACACCCTTCACCATCACACACGTGTGTCCACCTTACCTAAGAACTGTACTTCTGTCATATTCTTGCTTTTCTTTCTTCTTTGTTCAGAGTGCTGGGAATTAAGCCTATGGCTTCTTGCTAGCTGGGCACACACTCTGCTTCTGAGCTGTATTTCTAGCCTTACTTTGACTTTGAAACCACTCCTTAGCTTAGGCAGTCCTTGAACTACTGTCTCAGCTCTGATGCTGCTTCCGCTGAATTGGCAGGCCCAGAGTTCTATGTCCTCCCATAAGGGACCTTTCAAGCTTGGTTCACAGGCAATTGGCACAATGTAGTTGGGATGGCAAGCCTTAATTTAAATCCTGCATGTTTAACCTCCCTCAGTCCCTCCAGCAGCTGGAAGTAGGGTACAGTAAGCTATGGAACAGCGTAAGGGGTTTCTGCTTCAAAGGAACTCGGGCTCCTTGGGTATGGTCTGTGAATCTGTGCAGTTCAAAGTCATGGACCTAGCAAGTGTCGAAGTACACATCTGCAATCCCTGCACTCAAGGGATACGTCAGGAGGATCAATGATTAGAAGTCAGTCTGAGTTTCATAAGACTCTGCCATAAACTCATGGACCTCTGATGAGTTACCAAGCCCCCATAATTCTAAACTAATGTGTGATACAAAGCTAGTACAAGATGTAACAACATCGCAAATCCCTGGTAGGGGCTTCTGAGCCAGATGTATCACTCCATCTGAGGTGATCCTACCTAGATATAGAATGTCTGCTAATTGGGAGGAAATGTCAGACAAGCCCAGACTGACAAACATCCTATACCATAACAGACAATAGCACTCCAAGATGTCAAGATCCTGAAAGACAGAGCCCACATGGGGGAAGTCAGAAAGACATAAGGATGAAATATGAAGTGGGTCCTGGACAGGAAGGGGTATTTAGAGAACTCCACTGAAATCTGTGTCAGCTTTTATTTTAGTCTTCATGAGCTTGACAGTCGATGAGAGACCCTGTCTATAAGAAAAAAAGAAAGAGGGAGGGGGAGAAGGAAAGAGAGAAGGAAGGGAGAAAGGAAGGAAGAAAGGGAAGGAGGGAAGGAGGGAGGGAGGAAGGGAAGGAGGGAGGGAGGGAGGGAGGGAGGGAGGGAGGGAGGGAAAGAAAGGTGGATAGAGCCTGAGGAATGACATCAAGACCCATGACCTACACACACATATTCTCCACATGTACACCCTCATTAGTGTTTATCTTTTGGAGGCACAATGATGATAAAGATATCAATACACATGAAGAGCACATTGCTACAGTTGGGGCACATGCTGCCATCCCAGCACTCAGGAAGGCTTGAGTGTTGGAGACCAGCCTGGCTCCATGGCAGCGCCACCTGCAGTTCCTGAAGCACTTGGCAGCATCAGTCAGATTGAGGACTCACTGCGCACCAGTCTCCTTGTTTACTTCTCAATGGTAGTCCAGCGAGGGAGGTACAAGCATACTTCTTGTAGAGATGAGCTTGAAGCCCACAAGGCTCTAGCTCACCTACCTGAACACAATCTGTCTTTGCCAGGTGCCCCTCTCCTGAGGGTCACCCATGCAGCCTGGGGAGCCCCCTCTTGCTCTCACCAGCACTCCTGCCCGACACCCACCCTCTTCAGGCTCTGATTTATACTTCCAGAAAACAGCAGCTCTTGCCAGCTTCCTGTTCCTGCCTTTGGATTTCATTAGCAAGCCCCATTCTAATTGAACTTTCATTCACTGGCCACAGATCGGCAGTTAATCAAGCTGCTCCCAGCTTGGCTCACTTCCTTTGGTGGGGGCAGAGACTTCAAGCAGCACTCAGTCCCACTCCTGGGGCAACATACCCTGCTCTCCAACTGCGTCCTACGTCTCCCTGTGTTCCCAGGACACGGTGCTCTTAGTGATTTCTAAAGAAGGCTGTTAGACTCGGATGGTAATCACAGCCCCTTCTGGCACATTCCCTGGACTCTTGGCCTCATTAGAAATCCTCTCCTCGCCGGCTTCCAGCTTCTCTCTTACAAGTAAATGCTTGCCTCTGCTCTCCTGCCTGCCAGACTCTTGGGGCACCTCGTCTACTTTTTTTTTTTTTCTTAAAGTAACATTTATTGTCGCTTTCTCTCATTCTCTGATTAAAGAAAGAATATGTGTTCGTTGAAGAAAAATTGGAAAATAGGGGAAAAAATCACAAAGAAGAAAATAAAACTCAATCATTATGTCACCAGCCAGAAATAAGCCCTGCTGATATATGGAGGTACAGGGGTTCCTTCACTTTCTTAAATACGGCTTCTGTGAAAAATTACACACTATAGGGGCAAATCCCTATCCAGAGATCCAAAATGTAAGTAGCAGAGGGATGGTTCACCCCATTGCATGATTCCTACGGACACTCTTCCTATTGTAGCCTACAGGAATGGCACCTTCTGAAGTTATATGGTGCAGGCCGACAGTGTGTAGCAAGGGTGAAGCAAACTACCACTGGGGCACAGACTTGGTGTTCCTCAGGAGGCCTCGAAATTAATCAGGTCCAATATGGCTAGCAGGCCCCCTATCAGCTGAAAATGATTTGAGTTCACCCCAAGACTATTCCCTCTTCTGGTCCAGGTTCCCGCCTCAGAGGAATGACCCCAGAGCCTGTTTCTGTTTCTTACGCGGTCATCCTAGGCCTGGCTGTCCTGGTTTAAGCGGGGCAGGAGCAGCCAGCCAACAAAAGCTCCAATCATGTACTATGAAGATAAAGAAGGAAAGCCATTATCTCTGCATCTCCAAGATGGTAAGAGGCTGGGGGGTTCTCTAACCTGACCTGGAGCCTGAGGAAACTAGGGAAGAAGAGCAGCTAGTGAAGGGCAGGGGAGATACATGCTCTGATCCACTTCTCAGCTGCTGAGGCTAATGTACTATTTCTTCTTAGAGTGTGCTTTTCTTTGTGCAACCATGCAGGAAGAGGAGAGCTGGGTTAAGAATGACATGGGAACAAGATGTAAGTGTAGAGAGAACCACAGCTGTATTCCTGTGACCAGCAAAGACACTTTCTCTGCCTGTATCATTGTAGGCCCCCTCCGTTTCTCTTTTTGCTTCCTGGCTGCCATGAGATAAACAGCCCCTCACTACCCAACCACTTTCACTGTGGTAGTTCTACCTTGCCATGGGTCTTAAAACACAATGGAACGAGACGACCACAGATTGACATCTTTGAAACCATTAGATAACTGTATTTCTCTGAGGAATTTGTAACAGCAACAAAATGTCTGATGAACACTGAATGTACAGAGAAAAGGAAGCCACATGCTGTCTGCTGGCTGGCGAGATGCTATAAATATGTTCTGGGATAATCAGTACTTTCCCATCATGTTACTTTTAGCAATCCATACAATTCCATTCCATGAATGTACCCAAAATTACATTTCTTGTTTATGAGTGTTTTCACTCATAATCATTCCTTAAATTTTATACACTATAAGTAAACTGTGGTTTACCTATGGACTAGATGTCAATCTTTGTTCATAACCATCCATGTAGGGTATGATAACACATACCTATAATCCCAACACTCAGGAAGTGGATGCAGGGGCTACCACAAGTCTGGGCTATGAGAGATCCCATCTGAAAAACAGTAGTGACAGGCTAAAGAAATGGCTCAGTGGGTCAGGGTACATTCTGCTCCTGCACAGAGCCCACAGGGCAGCTCATAACCTTCTGTAACTGTAGTCAAAGTACATGATTCCTGTTCATATACATACATTCAAGTAAGAACCCAGAAAACAAAAAAATTTTAAAGGTTTTTCAAGGTACTTTATATAACAAATGTATCTGTATTACATTATGTTAAGGTACTCGGTCAAATGGTATGCGGCCTGGATATTCAAGCCGCCTACATACAGGTTATATCAAAATTCTACATATGTTGTATAAGTGCTCTTGCCTCCCGATCCGCAGTGGCTATAGAGATGTATAATAAAGTGCACTGCCTAAACATAGTCTTTTGAGACATCAGTCAAATATCACTGGGGCACCCAAATGACTGAATATCGCATTTACCAAAATTCTTGTTTTCACAGGCTGGAAGGAATTGCTGTTTGTAGAGGAGGGATGAGTGCCCTCTAAAGGCTGGCTTTGGAGACAGAGAACCATTAAACTCCTCATCTGAGGATGGTAGCCCACAAATCTGCAAGCCCATTATTTGCTTGGTGAGACTAAGCTGTATTACCAGGTCATCTCAGAGAAACCCAAGTCCACTGAACTCTTCTTCACGCTTTCCCACAGGTCACAACGTCTCTCCTCTTTAGATCCACTTAGCAAATATTTACCGAACAGCAGTCCCAATCATGTAAAGCTTTGTTATTAGCCTGACTGTTTGTGATTATCTGATACATGATTTAAGAGAGTTAAAGAACAGTAACTTTAGACTCCCCACTTCTTAAAGGAAAGGGTGTGTGTGTGTGTGTGTGTGTGTGTGTGTGTGTGTGTGTGTGAATACTCATGTTTCTGCCTGTTTATAAGCAAAAGAAAATACAGAAGGAAGCCTTATCACATTTTAATAGTGTCTAGTAGCGATTTTGGTCTAGACAAAGGAAGACATGTTTGTTAGCTCTGTTTTAGATGCTTGAATGGCATGTTTAACTTATTGTAGTAAGTGTGTGCAGCTCTTATAATTCAATGAATAGTTTGTGTGTATATGTGACCCAGGTGTGTGAATGGCATGGGTGCAGGTGCATGTATATGTTCCACTGCACATATGTATTGACACATATACAGATGGAAGTCAGAGGACAACCTTGGGTGCCATTCAGTCAGGCACCATTCACATTTGTATTCTTTTTAAAGAAGGGCTATTGATGTCCCAGAGTTCACATATAGACTAGGCTGCCTGTTTTTTCAGTCCCAGCAATCCACCTGTCTCTGTGTTCTTAGAGCTGAGATAATTAGCATGTCCCTCCACACTCAGATTTTTTTACCTGGGTTGTGGGGATTCAATATAGGTCATTATATTTGCATGACAATAACTTTTACCAACTAAGCCATGTCACTAGCCCCAATGTTTAATTGTTAAAATTTGGTATGAGCAGGCATACCCTACCAGATTTGGCACATCTCAGTCCATCTCTGACTAACAAATGAGAAATCTGCCATTGCTTAGTGCTGATATGGAAGCCATAGAAGGTTTTTCCTTTAATATTGACCACATGATTTGAGGTTATCTGTAGGATTTTCTCTACCCTACCTGTGGTGTTTTGAATAGGGATGCCCCCATATAGGCTCATATACTTGAATGCTTGGTCCTTAGGGAGTGGTGCTACTTGACAGGGACTAAGGGATATGGCCTTGTTGGAGAAAGTGTGTCACTGGAGGTGGGCTTTAGAGTTTCGAATTCTCAAGCTAGGCTCATTGTTTCTCTCTTTCAGCTGCCTACTGATCCAGATGTAGAACTCTCAACTTTCCCAGCATAATGTCTGCCTGAATGCCACCATGTTCTCCACTATGATGACAATGGACTAAACCTTTGAACATGTAAATCAGTCCCAATTAAATGCTTTCCTTCATAAGAGTTTCTATGATCATGGTGTTTCTTCATAGCAATAGAACACTGACTAAGACAGAACTTGGTACCAGATCCTGCTGGGACATGCCAGGGCCTGACCATGCTGCTGTTTGGGAGGATGTGGAACTCTTTGGGACTTTGAACTAGAAAAGAGATTTGACGCTTTAATGAGTCATCAAAATAGGAGCACAGAAGACAATGCTAGTGGCAATATGAACTGTGACAGCCCAGCTCAAGAACTTTCAGAGGGAAAGGATATTAATATGTGTCCTAGAGAGTGTACCTGTAATATTTTAGCAAAGAATGTGGCTGATTTTTGCCCCTGCCAAAAAAGTCTCCCTGAAGCTGAATTGAAGAGTTTTGGATTAATGGGGTTGACAGAGGAGATTTCAAGACAGCCTAGTATTGACTTTGACATGTGGTTATTAGCAGCCACATATATGCAGATCTATAATGAAAAGGAGCAAACTAAGCAAGGAAAAACACAAAATGTAGGGTTTGAGAGGAAAAGGAGCACCAGGAAGTGTAATGGAGCTGAGTCCTGTGCTCAAGGAGGAAAACAATCTTAAAGCAAAACCTGATCCTGAAGAAAATAAAGGAAGTGCTGAGCACAGGACAAGACTCCACCCCGCTAAGCTTCCAGCTTGTAGAAAAGCAATTAAAGAAAAGTTTAGGACACAGCATGGTGCTTTAATCCCAGCTCTTGGGAGGCAGAGTCAGGTAGATCTCTGAGATCAAGGCTAGCCCAGTCTACAGAGTGAGTTCCAGGACAGCCACGCTCAGACACTGAAAGAACCCATTGAAAATAGAAAGCTGGGGAAATGTATTGAACAAGGAAGCCAAGTTTGAGCCCAGCAAGCAAAAAAAGTTGTCAGCTTTGTCCATGTGGTTCAGGCTTTAGAGTCATAGATACAAGAAAGTTGCTGTAGAATCTCCCACTATAAATAAGGAAAGCTGCTGAGACCGGGTGTGTGTCAGGGTATCCCTGCACAGGGGCCTAGAGAGTCCATTGAGAGAAGTTGTGAAGGTAAAGCTTAGATTACCTTGGACACCCCAAGATGTTGGAGGTGCCAGAGCTGTGGAATACTTGCCAAGGAAAGCTGCTAACAAGGAATAGAACCGGCCCAAGAGAAAGAACTATGTTGCAGTTAACAGAGATGAAAGGAGTTGGAGATTTGAAGAGCCTTTTGGCATCAAACATGGAGATACAGAGTTTGGAGTTTGCCCTGCTGCTTTTAGGTCATCCTCTGGGCCAGCATTTCTTCATTGTGCTCCTTTCCCTCCCTTTTGGAACAGTAATGTATACTCTGTGTCATTGTCTGTTGGAAGTATGTTACCTGCTGTCTTTATTTTTATTTTGACAGGGGATTATAGTTAAGAGATTGCCATGAGTCTCTGAAGAGACTTTGAATTTTTAACTTTTAACATGTGTTGAAACTGTGATAGACAGTAGATGGGGACTTTTGGACTGAGTGCAGTTTTGTATTATGGTATGGCTACAAGCCTATGGGACCAGGAGTTGAATCCTATGGGCTCATCTATTTGAATGCTTAGTCATTAGTCATTAGAGAGTGGTGCTACAGGGGTGGGGCCTTGTTGGAGTAGAGATGGCTTGTTGGGAGAGGGCTCCGGGGTTTCAAATGCTCAAGCCACGCCCAATGTCTCTCTCAACCTGCTGCCTGCTGATCCATATATAGAGCCTCTCAACTTCTCCAGCACCACGTCTGCCTTCCATGTCCCCATGGTTCTCTACCCTGATAACAATGGACCAAACCTCTGAACCTGTAAGCAAGCCCCAATTAAATGCTTTCCTTTGTAAGAGTTACCATGGTTATGGTTGTGTTACAGCTCTGAGGGGAAATGGTTTTCCCAATGGAAGTGCTGTCGCTCTGAAGGAAAATGTATGCTGGCAGTTGGGAGCTAAGGAATACCACAAAGTCACACCACACGACAAACATCACACATGAGATTTATCGGAAGAGACACAAGACGGTGGCTGCCTCTTCTTGGAAAAGAAGCAACAAAGAACTGAGCAGGAGGCAGGCCTAATATAGGGCTCCCTGGGGTTGGAGCTTTCCAGAGTGGCCTGGGATTGGTGGCATTCTGTGGATTTGGTGGAATTTTGAGCACAGGGATTGGTAGGTTTTTGAGCCCTGGACATAAGTGGGTGTTAAGATATAAAAATCTTCACAGTACTTGAGAGCTATACCCTGAACCCTATTTTTCTAGATCTGGTAAGAAAAAAAATGGATATTAACTATTATCACACACATTTTTACAATATCTACAGTGCTAATCACTTGGCTTCCCACTGGGGAGTTACCGATGTGGCCAAATATGTTCACCACTTCAATAATATTGAGTTACCCTTGCATGACAAAATTGAACTTGACTGAGTCCTACCTTCTTGTACAGCTTCTTACACTGAGAGATCTCATAACTGAATGTGGATTCTACTAAAAATTGGCAATGGCAAAAGGTTGCTTAACACATAACTGCAAAATCAATTAGAAATCACATTCATCCTGCATCGGAGGCATTTCTGAAGCACTCACCCATGATGCATCAGGAGACTTCACTGCAGCCATGGTCCTGAACATATAATGTGCACAGGGCATCCTGTCACACCACTTGAGGCCAACAAACACTGCCAGAAACACCTCAGCTCAGATTTGATTTGGATTCTGTGAATTGCAGTGTTTTTACTGATATACGAAGTCTTCCGTTCTTGTAGAAGTTTGTGTAATGATTTAATTCCAGAAAACAGACCCTTAGCTTTTCCTACTGTCCTTCTTCCTAAGCATGAGATTATATCGTTGGGCTACATTGTGCTAGAAAGTTAGAGTTTTTAAAGTGCTTTCTGAGTTGCTGACTTGCAATTTATAAATGCCATCAAATGTTAGTTTTTGATTTGGAATTAAAGCACAATTTCTAATAATTTCTGAAATGAGCCTAAACCTACTTATGCCACTTTTACTGTATTTTTTTTACGTGAAGTGGCATTCTTACCATTGATGATTATAAAATCAAAATAATGATTAACTCTGAAAAATATTGAAGAGATTCTCTATACTGTAGTATAGAGTAGTAGATACTCTAGTTGATTTCTTTATGTGAAAATAAACAAGTATATCTATCAAATTAGAAGATTCACCTTCATCTTCAACAAATGGTAGAAGTGTATATATACCAGAGAATTCTTGAAATAAATTTCTTTATGAGTCTATGTCAGAAATATTTGACTTGTGAGCCTGTTTTATATATCAGTGTACATGGGACATGTAAAAGTTTCTCAGGCTAAAAATGGTCATAAGAGCAAAGAGTTAAGAATCTTGGGCTATTGTACTCCAGGTATAGTAACAGAATCAGTTTGGTTAGAATCAAATTGCTAATGTTTTACTTAGGATTTTTTAAATTGATACCCAAAGGAGTATTTGGATGGTTAATATTGACTTTTCTGTGAATGTTGTTTAACTTTTGTATCTGTTCTGACAGATTTGCAAAATGATTTGAGAAATGTCTTTTTCTTTGTTGGAACCATACCAGTCTGAAGTATCTGGCCCTTTGTGTGCTCCAAAGACAGTGTCCGTATGTCCATACATCCAGCAAGATCTTTTGGGAAGTGAGGCCTTGCTGGGTGAAGCGCTTTTGCCTTTGCTTCAGGGCTGCTGGGCTGCCTGTGCTCCATGCTTTTTGTTTTCCTCACTTTCTGGAGGATGCCATTTCACTCGTGCCCAGATCCACTTGCAGTGTGTTGTGATACCCTTGATTCTTTTATCATTGCCAGTTCTGCTGCTTTGCTCCCTCCTCCACTCTGAGCTCTGCTTCTCATGTCTGCTGTGGCCTTATTTACCTTATTGGGTCTGTTCAAAGAAGCAGGCATATTGTGCTTATTCTCTTAAGTTGTCTGGAGGTTCGTTTATCGTCCCCTCTTTAGATCCAGGTCCTGGTGGGGCTATCTGGTCTTGGTCTCAAGTTTTCTGGTTCAGTGGTGGTTTTCCATTTGTTTCTCCTGCCTGCTTTTCTTGGGTTTCTTTTCTCACCCTCCTCTTCCCTACGCTTTAAGTCAATGCCGTTTATTTTCACTTTTACTCATTTAGTGACTAAAGCAATCAAGACAATTAGTTTTCCTGAATCTGGCTTTGGATTGGCTCACAAAAATCAAAGCAATTGCAGTGCGCCTCCACCTTCTCTGAGATGCTTTATATCTGTGGCTAAGATTGTAGAGAGAACCTTCACAGATATTTGTTAAATAGTTGTTTAGAGATCATTTTTTAGATGAACAGTAGGTTCAATATAGCAAACAAAAGGTCATGAGAAAGAAAACAGCATTCTACCAGTCTGGCTGTTGACTGCATCTTCCTCAGGATTCTCCACTGCAGTTACTTTTCTATCCGTATATTTTTGGCTTTTTTGAGGTGGGTTCTCATGTTACCCAGACTGGCTTTGAATTCCCAATCCTCCTGCCACAGCCTCCTTGACTCTGGGATTGCAGGTATAGGCCACCATTTCTAGTCTTTCCTACCTTTTTCTAACATCACTTTATCTCCTCTGTTTTAAAAGCCACTTTCTTCCTTGAACATTATACATGTCCTTATTTACATCTTGTGATGCTTTTTGCCAATCATCAACTTGATGGGATCTAGACTTGCCTGGAAAATAACCTCCAAATGTCCTCAGGGAATTGTCTAGGCCTGGTTAGTTGAACTTGGAAGAGCCACCTTCACTGTGGGCAGTGCTATCCCATGGGCTGGAGTGCCATCTCTCTCTGCTTCATGATCTGGGATGCAGTATGACCAGTGTGCAGTGTGCAGAACCTTCCTGGCTATAATGGGCTCACTGTGATAGTTTGAGCTAAATCAATACTTTCTTCCTTAAGTTGCTTTTGCCAGGTGTTTTGTGACCGAAAAGAGAAAATAACGAATACAGCCCTGTTGCTGCTTTGGGGATGGGGTGCTATGACTATCTAGAGTCATAACTTCTGCGAAGATGGAGACTGCTGGACAGTATCAGAAGAGGAACAGTGACTAAGATGTTGTGTACAAAAAGATGGCCCTCTGCCACCGTGTTTTTAAAACAGCCATTGCTCTGTACCTTGAAAACAGAGAACAGGAGATTTCTCACTCCCTACAAGATTGGCCCCATATTTCCCCCAGCTCTCCACAATTCACAACTACAATAGAGTTGTGAACAAATCACATGGCTTGTTCTAAGCCTCGATTTCTTCGTCTGAAAATGGGAATGATCTTTGTCGTTATCTCCTGTGGTCACGGTGAGTCACACAGAGCTCTTCACACAGCACATACTAAACACTCACTAAATGAACCTGTGGGTGTGGCTCCCACTTACTCTCTGAGCAAGCAAAGTGAGTGTGAGCTCAGGACTCCATTGGGGCTTGAGGGACCCCAAGGCCTGCTTCTTATCTGCAGTTTTACAAAAGCAATTAAAAAGAGAATGCCTGTGATCCTGAGTCTCTGGATTGTCCTTGAAGCTGCAGCTGCCCTGTTGAGAGTGGAAGGCAATGCCCTTCTGCGCGTTCCGGGCTGTTTATTATGCCAGCGAGGCTGCTCAAGCTCATTACTGCTGCGGAACACAGGCCCCCAGGGGCTGAAGTGGAGCCTGGTAATTACCAACAGATCCCTAATAGGTACGGACTCAATGGAAACGAGTCAATCAGGAACGCGATGCTCATGTCTAAACTATTCCAATCCACGCTCTGGGGCACTAGAGACTGCTAATGAGGGCCATGCTCCTGAGGCCAAGAGCCCTGGTCACCAGCTCCCCACTGAGAGTTCTATGCCTAGAAGAACCTCAACAAGTGGTCCCAACCCTCCTTAGATGCTTAATCTCCATTGCCAGCTTGACTGGGTTAGCATCACCTAGTGCGCAGGGAGCCACACCTCTGGGTGTCTGGGAGGTGTTTCTAAAGAGGACAACCTAAGAGATAAAACCCACCTTGAATATAGATGAGCACACCCCATGAGTTAGTGAGCTGGAGGGAATCAAGCCTGTAGAGTCCCTTTTTATCTGTTTCCTGACCACCATATGTGACCTGTTGTGCTCCACCATACCTCCCCACCATGATGAAACAAAGCCTTTGTAGCTATGAACCTAAAGAAATCCTCCCTCCCTTAAGTTGTTTTATCAGATGTTTTGGTGACAGATGTGCCACAGTTACTCAGGGATGACATCCAAAGTGACCAAGGAGGCCAGCTGGCTTGGCTTGACATCAGACTCTGCCTCAGCTCCATGGCCTGCTCTGTCATCTGCAGTACAAACTGTTCTTTAGAAGTGCCATATGAGAAGAATTCACTCAGGGAACTTCCCTCCTACTCTTCTTCCTGTCCATCTCTCTGCCTTCAGCTACATCCCAGGTGGCATCCTGGTTGCTATTCCCCCTCTATTAGAATATGTATGCATACTATAATACATTAGCATGTAATGGCATGTATTATTTGGGTTTCATATAGACATTTTTAAGGGTTGAACATGTTTCTCAATTGAAGGACAGCTACCTAGCATGTGTAAAGGTATAGGTTTGATCCCCAGTGCTGTCAAGAGAAAGAGAGAAAGTTAGAGGGAAGGAGGGAGGGAAGGGAGGAAAGAAGGAAGGAAGAAAAGAAAGAAAGAATGAATGAAGAAATGAAAGAAGGAAGAAAAAAGGGAGGAAGGAAAAGTGAGAGCTGAGATAGAGCCCAGTGGTAGAGCACTTGTCTATAGACACTGAGTTCAATCCTCAGTACTGAAAAAGGAAACCAGCAAGCAGCACACATCTTTCTCATCCCCATACTCTCCAGAGTTTCTCTCTCATCATTTTTTTCAACCCTGAGAAAAAAAGGAAGTTGACAGTGCCATCTAAGCATCCCTTCCTCCATCCTCATCCCTGACATCCAAGATGCCCATTCTTTCATCATAGCTGGGGAATGCCAGTGTGAGGGTGACTTGCCCAACAAACAGCCTCCTGGCTCCTTCACTCTGTCACTTGGGTATCTTCCTACCTTGGATGGAGCGCCTTGCCATCTCCTAGGGTAACATGACATCAGTGGCAACTCCTCCAGCTAGACTCTTCTCCCCTCCACACTGCTCCACATTTTCACAATGCAGAGGCACTCAGTCATTCTCTCTTCCATGTTTATGAATTTCTTAGCCTGAAAATCCTCCCTAACTAGCCGAGACACCCCTGCCATGATCTCCACAATTCGTCTCAGCTGCCTACCTACCACTCACACTCCCAACTCCCTTGTTTGTCTGTCAACACCCACCTAAACCAGTGTTTAGGTTGCTAACAACCACTGCAGAAACACACGCACCAAAGCCAGTTGCTACAAATGCATATTCTCCTATATCAACTTCTCTCCAGACTGTCTAAGAGTCATTTAAAGAAGGAAGTTAAGTGTAAATATGTTTTAGCGCCATTGTCAAACTCAATCAGGCCTTTCAACTTCATTGAGATGTTGACAACTTAAACATAAGAGAACCTGATACAAAGGTAAGGCACACAGTTAAGAAGCAACATGAGTCTGTGCTAGCAAATATCAGTGTGGGAAGCAATGTTCTTTGTATCTTGCTTGCCCAGGGAAAGTTCTAGAGGATCCTGGAACCAACTCTTTGCCATCTTGCACTAGAAACTAGCAGGGGCATCTCTCAAGGCCCTATCACTGAACATCCTGTCCTGATATAATGGCCTAAGTGAAAAAAGGGTCACACGTGCATGAAGAACTAGCATTCGAGAGCAAGAGCAGCTCACATGCCCGTTTTATTCTCTTCTCTAGAGCAAGGACGGGGCTAGCTTCTCTGACAATATCTCCCAACCTTGGAGCACACATAGAAAACTGGCAAGCTTGTGAAAAGGCAAAGCTCACCCAGTCCATAGAACAAGTACCTCAGGCAAGCCTTTGCCCATCAGAGTATGCACATGGAGCCTTCGTTGGTTAGCACACACACTTCCTGACATTCTTGTGTTAAATGTCACATCTATGCTTATCTAGATCTAATTTGTGTCTAGATGTATGGTCATGGGACATGTTAGTATGTGACACACATGGTTATCTTGAAACACTCTATAAAGTGACCTCCCTTCAATAGCCTGTGCTGCCTGAAGAATGGATCTCACTGTCTTGTGTGCATTTAGTACTCATACTATGATATCAGCACTTTCCCCTCTTCTTGTTGGTATATTGGCTGCCAGCCGTATCAGTGGACCATTGTCAATTGTCTAGCTCAGGCAAGCTCCAAGTGACCATGGTCAGTAGCAGTAGAGACCTCCTGAAAAGGCCACCTGTCTGAACCCCACCAACTGCCAGATCCTGTGGTGCTGAGTTCCACCTCACCTCTCTTCTCAGGATGTCTGGCTCAGAGAGGGTGGACAGAATGGTTCTGGAAAGGATGGGGTCCAATGCCCACCTCTTCCTTTGGGGGTATCAGACTCTGCTGCTTGCCAGGCCAGGAGAGGGTAAAGCGTAGTCCAGG
Source organism: Mastomys coucha (assembly GCF_008632895.1). Lineage (NCBI taxonomy): Eukaryota > Metazoa > Chordata > Mammalia > Rodentia > Muridae > Mastomys > Mastomys coucha. Next base: position 110,614,543 of record NW_022196904.1, read on the forward strand.
AAAGCAGGGTCCCAATCTGGTCAGAAGTGAGTTCCTGGGGGACAGGAAGAGAGAAGACCTTCTCCAAGAATGTCTGTTACAGATCTTTTAAGTGAAGGCCTTCCCTAGTGATCCTTAATGAAGCAGCACTCTGAGATGATTCTTAGCTTGTTCATATTTCTTTATTTGTGGCGGGTGTGAATCCATACACTTTATTAGGGGTGAACCAAGAGTTATGTAGTTTTTTGGTGAAAGATGTGACACTATCTAGGGAGAGAAAGTCACTGGCTAAAGGCCAAGTCTACTGAGAGGCCTCATTAGCATGGAGAGCCATTCCAGGTGCTGGGGATGTGACTGACTGCCTGCTGGTTGGGGTCACCTGTACATGCCAATGGCAGGCATAGAAAGCAAGAAGGGAGTTAGCCCTACTCCTGCTGTGATCTCATAACGAGATTCTAATCTCTATTTTTGAGATTTCCAGGGTTTGAGCATGCTCCACCTCACCAGATCCATGCCAATTCCTCTGGTGGCCCATCTCCCCCACAAGACCCAATGAGAAATAAGACTGCAAGAGTATTTCAGTCACTGGGCATTGAGGTGGTATGTTATGGTGGAAACAGCCAGAAAAATGTTCAACCTGCTAGGGACTGTCAGTTTTCCTAGTTATTTTCCTGCCTGATCTTGGGGCATGCCCTCCCTCACCGATGGCCCTTCCCTTTAATGGCAGAGTTAGCTTGCAGAAGAGGAAGCTGGGAAGGAGGTTTGCTTAGCACATGGATGGGGCATGAGGAGGGATAAAATTTTCTCCCAGAAATCTGGGAACCTGGTAATTAGGCCAGATGAAGAGACTGGGAAGTAGAATGGGGAGGGGGGGGCAGAAGATGAACATTGTGATTTGAATACCCGTGGGTTTGTGTTTTGAAAATTGTTCCTTAGTTGGTGCTAATTTTAGGCCTAGCTGATGGAAGTGGACCACTCTGAAGATTATACCCACTCCTGACTCCTGTCTTACTCTCTCAGGGTCTGGTCCACCATGCTGTCAACCACCCTGTCCACAAACTACCACTGCCACTTAGTTGCTGTCGTGTGCCTTCCCTGTCACAGTGGAAATTGTGAGTCAAAAGAAATCTCTCCTCCCTGAAGTTATTTCTGTCAGGACTGTGGTCACTGCAGTACAAGAGCACACAGTGGTCTTTGGAAGTCCCAAGTGTTTCCTCTCACATCCAGCATCTGCCATAAACACTAGTTACAGGCCCATGCTGGGCCAGACTTCTTATGTGCCCAGTCTTCCCTACAGGGTACCTTCTGGGCTGTCTACACTCCCCACTGCTCCACACAGGTAACCACAGCATCTATGCTTTATCTTACTATAAATCCTGCACCTCACAGCTTCCCCTGGGCCTGACCTCCCACCTATCCATTTCCCATGCTCCTTGCTTAATAAAATGACTTCATTCTCAATAGAATTCACCACGATACCATACTCCTGGAGGAAAGAGCGGATAGAGTACCTGGTCCAGCTCTTTGTGCCTTGTCTAGCAACCACAAGGTCGGCTTCTCGATGGAGAAAGGTTTCTACCAGGAGATCAGGAACAAGCCAAAAGCTCAAAGGCTAAACAACCTGAACTTGAAGAATGTTGCTGTCATTCACTCCTGTGAGTTTCAGGGTCACTCACTTACTGCCTGGGTTTTGGTTCCTCTCGTGCGGAACAGTCTGGGATGGAGAGAGCCAGTGCACCTAGTAGGTGTTCCAGGAGCTAAGGGAAGAGACACACTGAGGACTCTACATCATCTTTTTACAGCGGGGGAAACTGAGCCATGGCAGAATGAAGCAGCTTCCTGGAGATCTCCGTCAGTCACTCAGCAGAGACCCAGACACAAGCCCTTCACTAAGTCTGCTCTGAGTCATTCTGGCTGTCCCTTTTCTACACTACAGTGCGCCAGGAGGAAAAAGAATATCAAATGAAAGGAGCTGAGGAATTCTGGGAGAGCCATTGAGACTCCTTTCACTGCCCTGTTGCCTTCTCCCATGCTCACATCTTGTTCTATTAAATGTTTGGAGGCACCGGGGCCCAGGAAACTCAAAATGAGCTGCGTGTAAACCAAAGACTTCAAATCAGATGGCAGCTTACAGCAACATCACCCTCCAAGGGCTAATGTCATGATAGCACACAACCAACAGTAGGAAGGCACCCCATCTCTTCCATTAATTAATGCCATTCAGTGGACTTTTAAGGACACAGAACTTCCTCAGCTTCTATAGCTGGAAAAGCCATCACAGGCCACCGTCTCTGTAACCCCTAGAGCCCTGTGAGGCTGTGCATGCAAAGCAGTGCAGGGACCTGGCCATTGGACCATGCAGCATTCCCTCAGGAGAGCTCTCCCTCTCATTAGCACCAACCCCTAAGGATAGAGGGCAGAGGCCCAGGTCAGCACAGAAAGGGTTCTGCCTGCCCTGTGGATCACGGTCCAGAGGACAGACTTCACAGGGTCTCAGATGTGCATTTGAGTCTCTTGCTCTGAGCTGTCTGTCACCCCCTGCTTTGAATACAGATAAGCTCAGCTAACACACCGCAGCTGTTGCAGGGGGAGCTAGCTGGAGCCTGCTGTCTGCTGGGAGGAGGAAGAAAATCCCTCCACTTTGGAGTGCTTAGCTGGAGTTCCCCCAAACTAAAGTACACATATGACATCATCAATAGGACCACATGGTATACCCCTCTTCTGAGAACTCACTGAACAAATACATGGATTCTTTCACATACATAGTCTCTCCTTTTTACCATTCTTTTGTATGTGGAAAATACACAAGAAGATCAGAAAATGGCAAAAACATTTCTCAGGTAAAACCATTAAATGATGGGGTTTAAATACATACACACCATTGCATTGGTCAGCTTTTGCTTTGTAACAAGCAATTGGGAAACACGATGAATCAAAACAATTTTGTTCTATTTCTCATAGTAATGAGTTAACAAGTATGTTCCTTGGGGCTGGGTCAGCTCAGCTGTTCTTTATGGTCCAGCTGGTGGCTATGCCACAAGTAGCTGGTCCAGAATGGCCTCTTCTGCATGTCAAGTGGAGGTTCTGGGTCAGCAGGGCAGGGGGGAGTTAAAAACAACTTCTACCTGTATGTTCTTCATCATCTGTTAGGCTTCCTTGAATTCATTAGCACACAGGTAGTCACTGGGGTCTGAGGTGAACAAGAGGGGACAAAGCCAGTGAGTATGTACCCTCCAACCTTCTGCCAGTGTCATGCCTTGGTTTGGATGTGGAGCAACATGTCCACCAGGGGTTCATGTGTTGACATTTAACCCCCACTCTAAAGTATCAAGAGACTGCAAATGTTACCCAGCTTCTTCAGTGTTTCACCAGTGTTTGAGAGAGCCCTGACTAATGCAGTATGGCTGGCTGTTCTCATCTCTGTTCTCTTCCTTCCTAATGCTGTGACCTTGTGTTGTGGGGACCTCCAACCATAGAATGAGTTCATTGCTACAGCATAACTGTAGTTTTGCTACTGTTGTGAATCATAATGTAAATATCTGATATGCAAACCCTGTGAAAGGGTTGTTTGACCTACCTTCCCAAAGGGGTCATGACCCATGGGTTGAAAATGGCTGCTCTAAAAGAACAGAATGGATAAGATGCATACACCACACACACACACACATGTATGTATGTATGTATGTATGTATGTATGCATGCATGTATTTATTAAAGGGGGCTTTATCAGAGTGACTTACTGGCTGTGGTCCAGGCAGTTCAACAATGGCTGTTTTACAATGGAAAAGCCAAGAATTCAGTAGTTATTCAGTCATGAGGCTGGATGCCTGAGCAGTCCCCATCTGGTGCTGGAGTCCCTGAGGATTCCTAGCAGTCTGCTAGTCTTCAGTCTACAGTGAGATCCTGAAGAAGTAGGTTTTCATATCAGTGAAAGAACTTCTCAGGAGAAGGATAGATGAACTTGCCAAGGAGAGTGAGGGAAGCAGGCAGAACAGCAAAGGCTTCCTTCTTCTCTGAGTTTCTCTGTGGGCTGCTGCCAGAAGGTGTGGTCCAGATTTAGAGTGGGTCTTCAGACTTCAAAGAGTCCAACATCCCTTGAGTTTTAGTTGATTCCAGGTATAGTCAACTTGACAACCAAGATGAGCCATTACACTCATGATTAAATGCTGTCTTAGTTAGGGTTTCATTGCTGTGAAGAGACACCATGACCAACAAAGGACAACATCTAATTGGGAATGGCTTACAGGTTCTAAGATTTAGTCCATTATGTATGAGGGCAGTGTCTAGGCAGGCATGGTGCTGAAGGAGCTGAGAGTTTTACATCTTGTTCCAAAGGAAAACAGAAGACTGCCTCCTGGCAGCTAGGAGGAGGGTCCCCAAGCCCACCCCAACAGTGACACACTTCTTCCAACAAGGCCACACCTACTCCAACAAGGTCATACCTCCTAATAGTGCCACTCCCTAAGCATATTCAAACCACCATAAATACTGGTATTTTCAGAAGAGAGAGAAGCCAGGAGAGGCATTGTCACCTGCCATATAATTCTCTGGCCCATTTTTGGATTCTAACATGTAGAAGACCAACATGAGGTTTGGCCCTCAACCATCCAGAATAATAATGCCTTTTCTTTATAAAGTTACCCAGGTAGTTACTTCAGTTTACTAACACAGTCCTATTTTCCCACTATCCAAAGCAAGTCATGAGGCCAGCCCAGACCAAGTATGGAGACAGACTACCCAAGAGATTATTAGGAGCTATTTTTCCAATCTCCAGTTTTCTCAGCTCATGGGCTTCTAAGAGTTTTAATCCAGTTTGGGTTCTCAATGGATCCCAGGGCATGAATAATGTAGAGGAAACTCATAGCCAAGAGTGACTAAATACTCCGTACCCAAGCCCAACTCATTCCTGTCCTTCTTCCCACCCTGTATCCAGTCAGCAACCTCAGCACCATCATTGTGCCAAGATCTGATTGAGCATCCATGGAGAGAAACAAAGATGCATTATGGGATTTGTGGCAGAATGTCTAATATATCTGGCCCTTAGTGATTTTTATTCAGTTTGATAGACCATTCAGTCAATAAACATTTATTCAGTTTCCATTGTCTACCAGGCAATAACCTGGACAACCAGACAAAATTGTAAAATCAGCATAGTTTTTGCACCACCCAAAACACTGACCTTGGCATAATGGCACTAGTAGATGTTAACCAAATAGCCTGAGTAGTGAGTATGTCATTACAGCGTGATATAAATGCCTTGGAGGACAAAGACCCAGTTCTCTAAGAGTCCTCTACTCTGCTGATGGTAATCACAAGAAGAGAAGAGGAAGGTCTCCCTCAACTGGAGGACATTTGAGAGGAAGTGAGAGAACCAAGGGAATGTATTGGCTTCAATTTTTCAATCCCTACTTTTAATAGGGGTTCTTAAGCTCTTTAACCTCCCTTCTAGCCTACCACCCAATGAGGTAGTAGAAAAAAGAAAAGGTTATTAGGATATAGAAGTGGGCCTGTTTAGAAATTGTTCTTTGGAGCAATTTCAATCTCCAATTGTCAGGATACCAGGAGTCCAGTTCACAGGAGTCCGCAGCAGCAGCTCGATCCACTTGCAAACACTTCACAGACACACCAGCAGTCCAGTTCAGTTGTGTCGGGGTAGCAAACATGAATCAGCAGCAGTAGCATGACCTAGCAGAGACAGCCAGGCCTCAGCCAAATTGGCAGGAGTCAGCAGAAGCAACCAGGACCAGCAAGGACACCAGGAGAAGTTCTCTGCTGAGCTTCTCTCAATGAAGTGAAGATCATCGAAGACTCTAGACCAAGAAGCACTGCAAAGGTAGGTATGCAAACCTCCTGTCATTGTCCATTGAGTCCTATTTATACTCCCTCCAAACATCACATGCCCTCCATGGGTCTTGCCTCACTACATGTCTTGATGCAGGATGTGAGTCTGTCTTAGCAAAACTCCACTGGAGTCTGTCTCCGCTGGCATCCCTCTGCCAGTCAGCCTGCATCCACAGAAGTAGTAAGAAGCGGCCAGAATACCACAAGTTTTTGGGTGCATTTCTCTTTATGGAGGCAGGGCAAACAGAGCTCAGCTACACAATGTAAGATGAACCAATACATGTGTGTTGTTAGTGAAGACTCCTTCATCACATGTCCTTTTATGTGTCTGCTTTAACAAAATATCATTTCACCTGTGTCTGCTTCAGGAAACCACTCCTTCACATGTTTGCCCCAGAAAACCACCATCTGACATAACTGACTTTCCAAAGAAACCATAATATTCCACTTCAGGAATGAGCATTGAACCCAGTCAGTAGGCAGAGCTCCACAAAGTGCGTACAACTTGCATACCTGGAAACAGAGGCTCTGCCTGCCTTCATCCTAGACTACCTGCTCAGAGATATCTGTATAGCAAACAGTCTCAGATGATGGAGAGGAAGCCCCTCTCTGGCACAACTGATAGGCATGCTCACTGCCATGCACAAAAAAAAATTTCAGCTCCCCTCAACTTCAGCTTGGAATGCACCCTGTCCTGGGATCTAGAGTTTGGAAAAAGAATCTACAATGATGGTGAAAGTTATCATCCCAAACTTTTTCTCCCCAAGTGGTGCTGGAGATTGAATTCAAGGCTTATGCACACTTGACAAGTGCTCCCCCACTGACCTACATCTCTAGACCTTGAACTCTGTATTTCTCTGGTGCTGTGCATGCATGTATATGGAGAGGTGTGTGTGCATGTGTGTATATGTACAGGCATGTGTGTACAGGTGTGTGTACACACGTGTATGTACATGTGTGTGTACACGTGTGTATGTATAGGTCAGTGTCAGATATCTTGAAATACTCTTCCCCCTTATTCTTTGAACCTGCAGTTCACCAAATCAGCTAGACTAACAGGCCAGTAAGCACCAAGGATTTCCCTGTCTCCACCTCCCAAGCTAAGTTTAGAGTTATGGATGCCTTTCTATGAATGATAAACCATCTTTTCTCTCTGAGGCAGATGTCTTGTGTCTATGGCATACACAAAGCTGCAGGAGCTAACAAGTTAGCTTTCAGAGAAGATGAAACCAGCATCTTTTGTAGTTCTAAATAACGTCCATCCCCCTGCCCCCCACAAAAAAAAGTGGTTTACAAGCAGAGGGATGAACTGAGGGTGATAATTTGCTAGTTGGCCATATGAAGTAGGAGGACTCCATTCTAGAGGCTGGTGTGAGTCATGAAAGGAAATTTAGGGTACAGTAGACTAGAAATCCATCAAAGAAACTGAGTGCCCCCCAACATTTATCTTCCAGAATACTCTCTGCCTTGACAATCCCTATATAACAGGTCGAAACCCAGGTTGGCATAGCAACTGATAATCTGGCTTTTATTTTTTCATGACACTTATTTTTACTGTCTTGAGACTGCTAAGCTTGTCCTAAGCATTTGGATGGTCACAGGGTCCTGCATGCAGGGAAGTAGTTTATAAGGCCAACTTTCAACTGGCTGAGGAGAAGACACAAACAAATCCAATTTATTGAGGAAGACCAAGGCCCTCAAATAGTTCACTCTAGCAGACAGGTAATCATTGGCAAAACCATTTTCCTTCATAAACTATATAAACCCTCACAGATGTGGTTGTTATCCAATGTATATGACATACACTACACATGAGTATACACAGCACGAAGTCATAACACCTGAGTTCATATCCTGCTTCCACTGGCTAGCTTTATGACCAGAGACAAACCAAAGACTCACCTTATGCTTCAGCTTGTCTACCGGAAAACCAGAACCTATTTCATAAGGTTGTCGTGGGGGGGGGGGGGTTAGATGCAGCATAAATAAATTGTTCAGAGCAAGCCAGGCATGGTAGAGCACACTTAGAGTCCCATGTAGTTTGTAAGCAGGGGAACCTTGAGTTCAAGGCCAGCCTGGATTACATGATAAGTTAAAAGCCAGCCTAAGGTTGGAGAGATGGCTCAGCCATTAAGAGCACTGACTACTCTTCCAGAGGTCTTGAGCTCAATTCCCAGCAACCACATGGTGGCTTACAGCCATCTGTAATGGGATCTGATGTCCTCTTCTGGTGTGTCTGAAGACAGCTAGCTACAGTGTACCTATATACATTAAATAAATAATATTTTTTAAAAAGCCTGTCTGAGCTTACATAGGGAGATTCTGTCTCCTAAATAACAATCAAATTTTTTAAAAAAATGAATGAGTTGAAATGAGTGTTCAGAGCAGTGTGACACACTGCACTCACTAAATGTTAGCAATTGTTTTTAGACATGTTTGAAATGTGCTCCTCACAACCTCTGTCATTCAAAACTTTCAAGTATGGCATTACCATGGAGCAGAGATTGGGCAGCAATTTGGACATCCACGGCTTCTGCACCATGTTCAAAGATACTCCTTCTTGAGATTCGCTGAATCACTACAAAATCTGCCAAGACACCATCACTCTCTATGCAATTTATTGATGGCATATTTGACAAGAGAAGATGATCCTGGTCATTGAGGGAGTGGAAAATCCCATCCCAGATGAGTCCAAATGCAGCCCCCTAGCCAGCAACATGAGCATTGCAAGGGAGGCTATCTGAAGTAGGGAACATCAGCTCCATCCCAGAAATGCTGATGCATAACTCAGGCCAGCCAGTTGCCAGGAACATTGGCCCAACTCTACCGCTCCATACCTGTCTCAGTTAGAGTTTTATTGCTATAAACAGACACCATGACCAAGGCAGCTCTTATAGAGGAAAAAAATTAACTGGGCCTGGCTTACAATGTCAGAGATTCAGCCCATTATCATCATAGTGGATACATGGCAGCATGCAGGCAGACATGGTGCTGGAGGAGCCGAGAGTTCTTCATCTTAATCCAAAGGCAGTAGAAGGGGACTGCCTTCTACAGGCAGACAGTAGCAGGCTCTATTGCTCAGAACCTGAGCATAGAAGCCCTCAAAGCCCACATGTGCAAACACAGTCAACAGGAGCTTGCACATCCAATCCATGCCCCTCCCTCCACTCTCCCCCTGCATGTACATTTAATCAGTGTTTGGACTGTTGTTAAAACTAAAATCATTGCTAACGTTTCCCAAAATGGATACTGCATAAAACTTTGGGTTTCTGTATCTTGTAGCAGATCAGGGGATTAGCAACAATGCCCTGTGTGGCAGTCATAGGCTAGAACTGCCTCTTACAACGGGCATTAGCTCAACAGTTTGCCACCGTCCCTGCCTGACCCTCAGTGCTCATTGCTGTGCTGCTCTGTGAGCATGAGGAGTCTGCAGCCTCCAGATGGGATCTACCTGATAGTTTTGTGAAAAAAACAAGCAACCCCAGACATTCGAGGCAACTGTCAGTTTGGTCCCTGAAATAGGACTAAATCTAGGATTTGGGGTCAAAATTTTGAGTTCTTCCTGCTTGAAAAAAGTTGGGAAGTCTCTTGGGTTCATCTCATTCTTGCTGGGATATCAAGATGCCAAGGATATAGATCTCCCTCATTGCCACTATGAATCCCAGGCAAAGCACCTAGGAAACTCAGGCCATTTCTGCTCTTGGCTTTAGGGCTGTCACCCAGCCAGACACAAGTGAACAGCAACTCTGTACCTCAGCAAACTTATCCATTGCAGGGCCATCGCAAGGGCATCACAAGGGCCATTGCAGGGCCATCGCAGGGCCATTGCAGGGGCCATCATAGGGCCATCGCAGGGACTATCGCTAGGCCATCGCAGGGGCCATCGCAGGGGGCCATCACAGGGGGCCATCGCAAGGCCATCACAGGGGGCCATCACAGGGGTCATCGCAGGGCCATCGCAGGGCCATCGCAGGAGCTATCTCAGGGGCATGCTAACAGCGCACCACCTACAGGGTTGCTCTGAGGGTGCAATCCAACTGTCTGTAAACATTTTGACAGACAAGGTAGAGGAATGGCTCTCTTGATAAACCACTTGCCTGAGAGCATTGTTTCTGTCCAACTTCAAGAGTCATTATTCAGCTCCTAGAGGGATCCACAAGAAAGTGTATTCATAGAGCCACCTATTGGATGAGTGGTGTTAGATAAAAGGTTGTGGAGCCTGAGATATCTGCTCTGTAAATCATAGGTAATAGCATCATTTACTCCTTTTAGTGTCAAGAAGTTTAAATGAGATAATGTAAGTACAACCTGCTTCCCTGCCCAGAGTTGTGCTCCTCTGATGATTAATTACCTCTAGGTTCTTGACTCCCCGAAGCATCGTTGCCACCTGGTGGTGTAAGAGAGTAACTCCAGGTTCTACAGGGCATAAGAAAGAGGAAAGAAAGCAAAGGGTAGCCAGAGGGTGCTGGATGGAAAGGTCTGATTTTGCAGTGGAAAACAGATTCAGAAAGCAGCAGAGAACTGCCCTAAGGAAAAGAGCCCCAGGAGAGCCTTCCTTACAGATCTCTTCCTAATTTCTTCTTCCTCACTGCTCCTTGGCTGGTATTACATCTTAAAGTAAGAGGCCCTCGGAGGGGCAGAACCACAGGCATCTCCAAAGACATTAAACAGCGTACACAGTGAATGTGGACACTGCCATTCCTTGCCCATTCTGCCGTTACTTTCCATTCCTTATGACAATTCTGGCTTTTCAAAATTTCAGAATTCTCCACTTGACGTTGGCCAGCTGGCCTCCGGACTGCTTGGCTCCTGAGTCTGGATCATAACTGTCTCCATCAGTTCAGGGTACTTTAACAGAACATCACTGAGCAGGTGGCTTGAACAGCAAACATGCATTTGTCACAGTTATGGAGACTGGAAATCCAAGATCAGATGCCAGTATTCTTAACTCTTGGTGAGGGCTCTCTTCTTAGTTATATCATTGCATGGTTTCTGTGGGTGAAAGGGAGAAAGGGGGAGGGAGAGAGAGAGAGAATCAGAGACAGAGACAAAGAGAGGGAGAGAGACAAAGACAAACAGAGGGAGAGAGACAGGCAGAGATAAACAGACAGAGACAGAGGGAGAGAAACCAAGACAGACAGACAGAGACAGGCAGAGAAAGACAAACAGCGGGAGAGAGACAAAGACAGAGCATAGTAACCATCAGGTACTGTTCTAGGGCAAGAGAACTGCCTGAGAACAAAACAGGCACCATTCACTCTGGACCTTAACTCCAATGCAGAAAGATGGACAACAATTAACACAAGTAATTACAACACAGAGCGCAACAGCAATAGGAAAAACTTCAAGAGAATGGGGTGGCGCTTGAATTCAGACCAAAAGTGCATCAAATTGAACTGCATAGATGTTTTGAGGGAGGTTTCAAATGGAGAAAGTGCAAGTAAAGTCCAAAGGTGGAACCACGACATGCTACAAGAGTGCAACAAAGAGTCCCATGTGGTTGCGGTAGGCAAGTCAGGGGAAATAGCAGGAGCTACAAAGTGGCTAGAAAGTGGGCTCACTGGGAAGCCAGCTGGCCAGTGTCAAGTGGAGAATTCTGGAACAAGACAAAAAGTCAGAATTGTCATAGGGAATGGAAAGTAATGGCAGAATGGGCAAGGAGTGGCAGTGCCCATGTTCGCTGTGTATGCTGCTTATTGTCTTTGGAGATGCCTGTGGTTCTGCCCCACTCCGAGGGCCTCTTACTTTAAGATGTGGGACCAGCCAAGGAGCAGTGAGGAAGAAGAAACTAGGAAGATAGATCTGTAAGGAGGCTATCCTGGGACTCTTCTTCCCCTTAAGGCAGATTCAGAGGGAAATATATAAATTACATGTAACAGGGTCATACTGGCTGCTGCATGGAGAACAGACTGGAAGGATAAGAAATGAGGAGAGGACTGGGCAGTGGTGGCACGTTTCTTTAATCCCAGCACTTGGGAGGCAGAGGCAGGTGGGTTTCTGAGTTCGAGGCCAACCTGGTCTACAGAGTGAGTTCCAGGACAGCCAGGGTTACACAGAGAAACCCTGTTTGAAAGACCAAAAAAGAAAAAGAAAAAGAAGAAAGAAAAAAAGAAATGAGGAAAGACAGGAAGCAATGGATGTTGGCTACTGAGGCCAAGGGGATGGAAGGGAAGCTCAGAAGAGATAGGAACCAGAACATGACTGTCTGAGTCTTA
>NW_022196904.1:110628261-110630249 GCF_008632895.1 Mastomys coucha
CATAAAACAGGACCAAAGTGGAAAATAAGAAAATAAGAAATACAATTTTTTTTTGAACTACATATATATTTTGTCTCCACGGAACAAATGGGTAAATGGCTGACTTGCCCTGTGACTATAGATTCTATAGAGTATCTCACACTTGGGTTCCAGTCCTGTATCTGACTTAAAAAAACCAAAAATCTGATGAGAGCAACATGGAAGAGGAAGGGACTGTTCCACTCACAGTTGATTGTCACGGTCCGTCACTGCCAGGAAGTCAAGGCCAGAACCAGAAGCACGTGACCATCATATCCATGGTCAAGAACAGACAGCACTGATTTAAGGATGCCTGCCTGGGCTCACCTCACTCCTTTCTGTATAGTCTAGGATCCAAATCAATGGTGCTGCCCACTTTTAGCTTGGGTCTTCCCACATAAATTAATGAAATTGAGACAATACCCCATGGCCAGAGACTCCCTGCCCAGAGGACTCTAGATTGTGTCAAGTCAACAAGTAGAAGCAGCCATCCCATGGGAGAAGTCTGTCTGACAAGATATAAGAGCCCTCGTCTGTACTTATTAAGGAACTGGGAGGATGTGACAGGCTACAAGGTTGAGGCTCAGCCTCAGCAACATCATCATGATGCTCTTGTAAGTCTGAGGCCAAAGATCTGTGCCATTGAAATAACGCAAAATTGACCCCTGAGGATGCAGGAAACATCAGAGAGCTTCCAGACCTTAGAACAGCCATGGCCCCAGGGGTGGGGATGGGAAGGACACTAACAATCTACTGGCTTGGTAACCTTTAGATTTGACTGGACTGTCTACTGTCTAAGCTATTCATTAACCTTTGGGCATTTTCTGAACCTTGATCATTATTGTCTTATTAGCATATCATTAATTTCAGTGTTATTCCAGGGGTCACAGACATCACTGTAACAGGCTGTAGTTGCCCAACTACAGAGAACTGAATTGTGACAAAAACTGGATCAGGGATAACAGAGAAGAAACATGCTTGTGTATAAAAAATACCATGACATAGAGAAGGAAAGGAAAGTTTTTTTTTTTTAATTCACAATAAGGACCTAGATATTTAAGGTAAATGTCTAGGGGGAAAAATGGATTAGAGCTTGCTTAGGGCTGGGAGTAAAACAGAAACTCAGTGAAAGTGGGCACAGGAACCCTAGTGGGTGACTGGACATCCTAACACTAGATATAGCAATCAATGACTGCTCAACTCTGCAAAGTTACTAAAAGCTGGTGAATTGTATGTATGATATGTAAGCTGCAGTCAATGACAATGAGGGTTAGAGAACAGTCCTAATTCGTGAATGTAGAAACAATGTTTGGTCAGGCATCACTTAGAGAGGCATCAGACTAATCAATCAAGTATGAGGAAACTGAAGGCAGTGAAGACTTAATAGGGCTTTATCTTCAGATACCAGTTGCATAAAACATTTTCACTTTTCACTCTAGAAAATGTCAGGCGTATGTAGTCAAGATGTTGTCAAAGCCCCCATGTGCCAAGCAGATAGCCCGAACAATAGAGTTTTGTTTTACATAGCTTTCTCCTAGTTAGCTCCACCCCACATACATTATCATTCACTGTTTTAAAATTACTGTTTATTGTGAAAAATACACACATTCACATACACACACAGACACTCACACACACAAGTAGGTAAAACAGTAGCGTTATCCCCCCTCCCCCATAATCTCCTTCCCAGTTCTAGCAATTATTAACACACAGGCTATTTCACTGAATCCTCTCATTCCCTATCCATGTATCATTTGCAAGTATACCTCAGATATCAGATGATTGAGATAGTCATGTGCCTCAAAGAGTGGACTTGACTCCTTAATGTAGCCATATGTTCAAACTTGTAATTCTATCACAAATGTCAAACCATAAGTCCACTTATCTGAATTGAGGGTGTCACTGAAGGTTCTCAGTCTGTTATTCTCTCTCTCTCTCTCTCTCTCTCTCTCTCTCTCTCTCTCTCTCTC
>NW_022196904.1:110630446-110664389 GCF_008632895.1 Mastomys coucha
ACACACACACACACACACACACACACACACACACACAAACATCCAAGTCATCCATCGCCAAGAGTCTAGTAAATAAATGAGGACATGACCAGGTGATAGAATCCATAAAAGCTCTCTGGTTATTTACATCCACCAGAAAATGGAAACATGAGCATACACCCGATACTAAACATATGTACTTTCTGCCATGTTCTAGTTTGTGTGTCTGGGATGTAGCAGTGAGCAAAGAAATGCCCTTGGCCCTCCCTGAGTCTGTTTTAGAACAAAGGGCGACAGATGTTAAGCATGTGCATAACTAGACTAAACTAAGCATGTGCGTGACATAGAGAAGGAAAGGAAAGATTTTTTTTTTTAAATTCATAATAAGGACCTAGATATTAAAGGGAAAAGTGGATTAGAGCTTGCTTAGGGCTGGGAGTAAAACAGAAACTCAGTGAACGTGGGCACAGGAACCTGTGCAAAGGGTAGCCTGGTGATATCCAGGTGAAGAATGGTCTCTGAAGAGTCTGAGGAGGTGGAGAAAGGAAGGCTGTGATTTCGAATGAGACAGTGCATGGGTTACTTCCACATTGCAGCGACTGAATGCTTGACAGAAACCAATTATAGGGAGGAACTGTTTTAGTTCACAGCTTCATGAAGCTCCATCACTCAGCCACAGCACACGGGTAGGACACCATGGCAACCATAATGTATGGTGAAGGAGGTATTGTCACTTCATGGGAAGGAAGAAGCTGAGTCTCATGTCATATGACCATTTTTTTTTTCACAATTTCAGAATGTTCTGGCCATAGCCTTCAAAACATGAGATATGGGGATACTTTCAATTCACATAATAACAGGTGGCTAAGGACAAGCTTCAGCCTTCAGAGATATACTCCCAAGTGACCAACTTTCTCCAATAGGCCCCACATCTTACCCTTCACCACCTACCAATGGTGGCATCATATTATTAACTCATTGGATGGTTAATCCATTCAGCAAGTCAGAGCCCTATGCTATAATCCTCACTGGAAATGCCACCACAGGCACACACAGAGCACACACAGAAATGCCACACACAGGCACACACAGAGCTTTACCAATCTCCTGAACATTTCTTAATTCAAGTTGACAAGATGGCTAAAGAAGGACAAGATGGCATTAGGAAAAGATCTGACCAAGGTGATGCTCCAGCAAGCTATGCAGATAAGAAAGACAGTATCCAAGTCAGGAGGAACAACCTGTGCAAAGATTCTGAGGTGAGAATGTGTTCCATGTGTTCATGAAACAGTAAGAGGGGCCAGTATGGCGGCCATGACTAGGGGAGGGACGTGAGACACGTCCTATGTTGTACCCAGGTCAAGATTACACAGGGCTTTGTAAGCCACCACTTTTGTTCTGGATGAGACAGAGCCTTGGGAAACTTCTGAGCTAAGTGGTGACATGATCTGATACTAGAGTATAAATTAAAAAATTTACTAAACTTCCTGCATGACTCCATCATGTTTGAGAAAACATATCCATGAAAAAACAAGTAGGGGTTTTCTTCTTTGACCAGTTCCACATCAGAGCCTCTGCTCTTACCTGTGGAACCACAGATCATCTTTCCTTCCACATACAGAGGTGTCTGATCACTTCTACTGTGGCTTAAGACCAAGGACTTGGCTAGGTGAAATTTAATAAGGAAATATCATGTTTTTAACTTAATATAGTTTATTGCTAATGCCCAGATTAGAGTACAGGAAAAGAGGGTTTTCTGTGGGAAATGTCTTAATTACTGGCACTCTCCCATGCCCATCTGCTTATACATTGCCCACAGCTTTATTCTGTAACAGCAGGGTTTAATCATTGTAATAAAGACTGGGTGGCCCCAAAGATCCTATTGTGGGCGAAAGGGCAAGACTTCAATGTTGAAGTCTCTCTTTTTGGGAACAAGATCACAATTGAACCCAGCAAAGAAACTCCTTGCTAAGCTCTACCTATTTCCAAATTGCCATCTAGCCTCATCAGATATGGTTCTCTATTGACCCTTGGCTCCACCCACATGCGGCGCCCCAAGACTTCGTGAAACTTTTCCTAGCCTGCCCTGCCTCGGGACAGCGCCTGGCTACCCAGCCTGGTTTTCAATTCTCATACTGTAGTTGGATTATGGTTTGAGCCATTGTTTCACTCACTAGCACTCAACCCTATGAGACTGTTGGGTCAGAGATGCTGAAAAGGCCTTGGAACCTTTTAGTAAAAGTACAGTCTATCCTGATCGCCGTGAGCTACTGGGATCTCATAGTAGCAACCATCCAAAGCCACTGCGCATATGTAATTTTCCCAGGCTGCTGCCTTTGATGAGTAGGGAACCTCCCTGCCACTCACCACAGATGGCCAGTCACTGGCTGATGGGAAGAGTGGTGGAATTGGCTGGACTTATAACGTACTATTTATTCAAAGGCATGTCACTCCTCCAGGTTCACAAGCGGTGTCCACAGTCTTGTTCCCATGGTATTGAGAGCATTGCAACACTAATGAAGAATCAGCGCATTTTGGTCTCTGGCTTTCCCATGTGTAACTTGGGGATCGAACAGCACAGTCACAGCATTTTGTCACAGCCTGAATAGATCATCTTCTCTCCATTGCAGCTGCTCCTCCAAATCCTAAACTGAGAGGACCTTTTCTGCCAGTGCCCTGGCATCTCTCACTGTTTTTCCCCAATCAGGACAAAGCTGGTAAAACTCTAGCAGCTGTACTATAGGAGGCAGGCATGGAGACCTAAACCATTCCAGTTGAGTGCAGTGTGCAACCAGCACAGAGCGGAAACCGTTCAACCTTGAATTGATCGTCTTTGTCAAGAGCCTTGTGCTCGGCATCCATTCCATTCTGTTTAATTATTCATCCAGTAAAAAGACACATCCTTTTTTTTTTTTTTTTACTAGATAGGACTGTGATTCTAACTTGAAGCCCATTATTTTTCTTAATTATTCCTCTTCCTTCTGGCTCCTTTCACCAACCTGTGTATCTAGGTACTTTGTCAGAGTGGGGAATCGTGAAGCACGTTGGATTTCTGATCATTTTTTTCCATTTTATGAAAATATTAAGAGAAGTAAGGTAAGCGAGACAAGGAAAGGCAAATGCCACACATTTTCAGTGACATGCCAGGAAACTGATCTCCTGAGAGCAGAAGAGAGTAGTGGCCACAGAGGCCAACAAAGAGGGAGAGGGCACAGGAAAGAAGTGATTCGCGGGCATAGAGGTGCACCATGAGGAATAACTTTGGGTGTTTTATGACTCAGTAGGTTAATGATGATAGACATTAATGAGAATATATTTCAAAATCACTGGTAGAAAAGATTTTCAATATTACACACACACACAAAAATGATAGATATCTGAGCTAATTGACCCAGATCTGTGCATCATACATGGTATATGTGTCCTAGAATACTACAGTGCACCCCATAAATATTGCAATTGAAAATAAAATAAGAATAGCTTTGGAAATTTTACATGAGTAATTGCCTGTATGTGTGAGGCTTTGAGTCAATTGTCGGTGCTAGGAAATAAAATTTTTAATTGATTGTTTTAATTAATAAGTTTAAAAAAGGAAGCCACTGTCGTGCTGGAGTGACCAGGTGCTGGCAGACCAGACCTGTGATGTCCTATGCGCTCATGCATTCTGCATTTCAGAGAAGTATCAGGCTAGCAGCCAAGACATCCCTGGAGCTCACTCATCAAGTAGAGAATTGTTCAGGATCCATGCCTACATTTTTGAGAGCCTGGCTATGGTTTCTCTTTCTAACCCCAAGTGTGTTTCCAATATCATTTTTTGTGGACCCCATACCAAGAATTCCCCAAGCACAAAAAAACAATGTGAGATTCAATTTCTTCATACTAAGCTAAACCCAAGTGCAATGAGCAGACAAGCTGATGCCTGTCTGGCAGGCTGTGGGAGTATCGACACCATTGGCTCGTGGCTGTTTCCTTCATCCAAGTCATCTGCCTTCCTGAAGGCTGTCCCATACCCTGCTGGCAGCCTCATCCAAGGAGAGGGTGATGTGGGATGACAAGAGACTTGCTTCTGCTAAGGACACCTCTGGAGCGACATCTCAATTACAGAGTCCCCTCTGAATGACTGAGATCTCCCTCCTCAAGTCCATTGTCATTTCTGCTCCTTGCTTCTCTCTTTCACTTTACAGGTGCTGTATCTAAGCATGCTCCCATCTGTTCCTGGATGCAAATCTCTGCTTGAGTTAGGTTCTGCAGGGCCTAACCTGTGTCAGAGACAGCAGGCAAAGAAACATTTGAACTAGAAGATTTGGAAAAGCCTTTAAAAGCATATTCAGCTTCTATCTGTGAAGTGTCTATGCTGATCTGGAACTTTCTGGGCCCTAGGCTTACAAGGTACATCTGATCACCCTTCTCGGAGCACGTTTACTTACCTGCAAAGTGTTTTCAGCCAGTGCTAAGAAGAAAATACTTTTAAGATTGATTCAAACACCTTTGATGCAAACACACCACCGAAGCACTTGTTCAACTTCAAGCCCAGAGCACCTGATTCAAGAGCTAGAGCCCACAGCCTGCATTTCTAACAAGCCCACCTTGCCAGCCTTCCTCAAAATCACAATGTTCTTCAGCCATTCTGGACTGAAAAACTGACTTTTTGTAAACAGGCTTCTAAAGTTGTCTCAAAATAATAGGAACCAGTGTGGAGTTCCTATCTCCTTCAGAGCCCTCAATTCTTCCCCCAGCTCTTCCATAAGAGTCCCCAAGCTCCATCCACTGTTTGACTGTGGGTCTGTGCATCCCTCTGAGTAAGCCGTTGGGTGGATCCCCTCAGAGCACAGCCACGCTACACTCCTGTCTGCAAGCATAACACAGTGTCAGGGATTGGTGCTTGCCCGTAGAATGGGCCTCACGTTGGGCCAGTTATTGGTTGGCTATTCTCTCGGTCTCTGCTCCATCCCCCGTGCCTGCATTACTTATAGACAAGGAAAGTTTTGTGGGTGGACTGGTGTTCCTATTGCTCCATTGGGATGCCTTCCTGGCTACAGAAGGAGGCCTCTTGGGGATCTCAGAGAACTGAACTACCAACCAAACAATATCTATGGGCTGGGCCTAGGGCCCCCTGCACATATGTAGCAGATGTGAAGCTTGATCTTCATGTGGGTCCCAAACAACTAGAACAGGGGTGATCCCAAAAGCTGCTGCCTGTCTGTGGGATATGTTCCCCTAGCTAGGCTGCCTGGTCTGGTTTCAGTGAGAGAGGATATGCCTACCTCTGCAGAGACTTGATGTGCTAGGGTTGGGGGATACCCAGGGGGGCCTTCATCCTCTCAGAGGACAAGAGGAGGGGAAGGGGAAAGGATTGTTGATGGGGGTGACTGAGGGGAGGGGAAGTGAGTGGGTAAAGTGAATAAATAAAAATAAAATGAAAAAAAAAAAGGAGAACCAGTGTGAATGTGTGTCTTCTCTGGAATTTTCCCACTGTGAGTGACTTCCTGGTGTTATTTAATCCTGAAAGATGTTAGAGGAAAACACTATTATTAGCCTCAGAGATCGTTAGCAATGTGCCAAAGGCCACGCGGCTTTAGCAGCCCTGAGAGTCCAACACAGGCAACCCTCCTTCCAAGCCTGAGATCTGCTGCCCAGGTGGCTAGGACTTGTCAAGAACTCAGCACCCTAAGAACTGTTTGGGGGCAGCCCTGTA
The DNA here is from genome assembly GCF_008632895.1 of Mastomys coucha. Classification (NCBI taxonomy): domain Eukaryota; kingdom Metazoa; phylum Chordata; class Mammalia; order Rodentia; family Muridae; genus Mastomys; species Mastomys coucha. Next base: position 110,636,121 of record NW_022196904.1, read on the forward strand.
CATGGAATGCTCATCTACCCGTTACAACAGTGGCTGACAATCATTTCTAACCCCCAGATGTTTTTCAAGGAACTCACAATATATACTTCCACAGACATAACCAGATTCCTGTTTTGCCCATGAGTAAATTGTAGGGGACCCTAGAAGTGATTCTAAATCACAGGCTACAGGCAGGACAATTCCCAGCCATCACAGATAAGAAAACAACAAAACAGCAATAGTTGATTACTGTGAACTACTAGAATGACAAGACTGTCAAAGGCACATGCAATTCCCCACACACTAACTGTGAAGTGGGGAGTGAAAGCAAGTCATTGTGAGCACAGCCCACCCCCTGCACACTCCAGTCTGGAGTGTAAATCATGTGGAGATCCCATCTCTTCAGATGTGGTTGGCATCTGTGCCTTTGTCTACCTGGTGTCTATTCTATTGGAAAAGCAAGACCTCCCTCCTAGTGTAGCCCTGGTGGGGATGGCTCCAACTGAATTCTACAAGTGGGCATAGGATCCATACTTAGCACATAAAAGTAGAATCATCCCTGTATAGACCACTGCTTCATCCTGACTGTCAGACTCCATGCAAGGACATTAGTCAGCACAGCCACATGACAACACTGCCAAGTGACTTCTCCTGACTTGCGGTCCTCTGGGTGGAAAGTATGGAGCTGCTGATGTCTATATAATACAGCAAGATGAAATGGGCATATATAACTCAAAATTCAAACGTAGAGACCCTTTCGAAAGTAACAGAAGATGTGATTAATTATGCCAGGCAACAGGCAAAATACTGGGACTCAGGAAAGCTGGACCATGAGAAGAGCTAAGAACAAGGAAACACAGCTTGAATATAGAGACTTTGGACTGAGAAAATGGCTCAGTGTGTAAAAGCACTTACTGTGAAAACAAGAGGACTTGGGTTCAAGTACCTGAAACCCATGTAAAAAGCCAGACATAACCATGCACTCTTAAGCTCAGTGTTGGAGGACAAAGATGAGTAGAAGTTTATTAGCCGCCCAACCTAGCTCAAGTCATAAGATTCTGATTCATTGAGAGACCTTGTCTCAAAACATAAGGTAGAGGATAACAGAAAAAGACACCCAACAACCTCCTCTGGTCTCCACATGCTTAAAATAGACATGCACACATGAGCATGTTCACACCAAATATACTACACATTTTATTTATGATATACACATAATAGAGAATTTTTATTTTCAATATCTAAAAAGAGGGAACAGCCAAATATCTACTAATGGACATGTTCATAAGTAAAATATGGTCTATAGACACAAAAAGATTGGTTGGTCTTTAAAAGGAAGATAATTCTGACATATGCCACAACATGGATTCACCTCAAGGACATCTTTTTAATTAATTTATTTATTTTTATTAGATGTTTTCTTTATTTACAATATCTCCTTTCCCAGGTTCCCCTCCAAAAGAAAAAAGAAAAAGAAAAGAAAAGAAGAAAAAATAAAAAATAAAATAAAACAATCCCCTGTTCCCTCCCCCTTCCCACTGCTCACCACCCCACCCTCTCCCACTTCCTGGCCCTGGCATTCCCCTACACTGGGGCATAGAGCCTTCACAGGGCCAAGGTCCTCTCCTCCCATTGATGGCTGACTTGGCCATCCTCTGCTATACACATGCTGCTGGTGCCATGAGTCCCTCCATGTGTACTCTTTGGTTGGAGTTTTAGTCCCTGGGAGCTCTGAGGGTACTAGATAGTTCATATTGTTGTTCGTCCTAAGGGGCTGCAAACCCTTCAGCTTCTTGGGTCCTTTCTCTAGCTCCTTCATTGGGGACCCTGTACTCAGTCCAATGGATGGCTGTGAGCCTCTACTTCTGTATTAGTCGGGTACTGTCAGAGCCTCTCAGGAGACAGCTATATCAGGCTCCTGTCAGACAGCACTTGCTGGCATCCACAATAGTGTCTAGATTTGATGATTGAATATGGGAAGGATTCCCAGGAGGAGCCGTCTCTGAATTGTCCTTCCTTTAGTCTCTGCTCCAATGTTGCTCTCTACAACTCCTTCCATGGGTATTTTGTTCCCCCTTTTAAGAAGGAATGAAGTATCCTCACTTTGGGCTTCCTTCTTCTTGAGTTTCTTATGGTTTGTGGCTTGTACTTTGTGTATTCCGATATTCTAGGCTAATAACCACTTATCAGAGAATGGATACCATGTATGTTCTTTTGTGACTAGGTTACCTCACTCAGGATGATATTCTCCAGGTCCATCCATTTCCCCAAGAATTTCATAAATTCATAGTTTTTAATAGCTGAGTAGTACTCCATTGTGTAGATGTGCCATATTTTCTGTATCCATTCCTCTGTTGAAGGACATCTGGGTTGTTTCCAGTTTCTGGCTATTATAAATAAGGCTGCTATGAACATAGTGGAGCATGTGTCCTTATTACATGTTGGAGCATTCAAGGATATTATTTTAAGTGGAGAGAAGCCAATGACAAAGGGACAGCTGCTATATGGTATCTCTTAAATGACATACCTTGAGTAATCATAAGATTCCAGAGTCCACCTGTCACTGTCCCACAACACTGAGTTTACAGACATGCATGGATGTTCATAGGAACAGAAACTAGAAACATGGTCACCAGATCAGAGCTGGAAAGAAATGTAAGTGTACAACTTCAAAAAAAAAAAAAGAAATTGAAACCATATCCTGCCAGTAGCTCTTTAGAATGGTTTATTTTACAATGATTTTAGAATTACAGAGAAATTGAAAAAAAAACAACCAGTTTCCTTGCATCCATTACACAGTTCCACTGTTGCAAGAATCCTGTCCAGGCATCACAACTAAGACAACAGCATAGACGCACTGCCCCAATTCCATACCCCATAGCTCTTCTCTAGCAGTATCTTCAGTTCTGGAATGCAGGGTTAGAGGTCACGTGGGATCTAGTAGCCATCTTTCAAGCCAAGCCGGTGACATCTTCCCCCTGTTGTTTTTTTGTTCTTCCTGCTACTGTGGTTGTTGTCGGGGCCTTGGAAGCCCGAGAGCTCAGAACAGGCAGGAAGTAGACTTTCTCTCCACCTGGACTGATCTGGTGTTTTCTTCATGACTGGTAAAACACAACAGAAGCAAAGAGCCTTCCTTGTCACCATGTGACGGGGTTTCATTTGTCAAAATGATCTCTCATTGTTTCATTTCCACCACTGTGATAAAATACCCTGACAAAAGGTAACTTACAGTGCAAAGGTGTTTACTTCAGTTACCATTCCATGTCACAGGCCACTGTTGTAGGGAAGCCACGGCAGGAATTTCAAACAGTAATATCACATTTACAGAGCAGTGAAAAAGATGAACGTGTGAATGCTCACTTGTTTGCTTGTATTCTTGATTGATTGATTGTACTTGCTTGATTTCTCTACCTTTATTTAGTTCAGGAGCTCCTTTCTAGGGAATGGCGGTGCCCATAGTGGTCTGAGTCTTCCCACATCGGTGAGCCTAAGATAATCCCTCACAGACATGCACATAGGGTACCTGACATAAAAAAAAAAAAAAAAAAAAAAAAAAAAAAAAACCTTCACTGAGGCTCTCTCCCCAGATGATTAGAGGTTGCATCAAATTGACCTTTAATTGCCAATTGATTGTTGCATGATCCATTGTTGGGAATATTAACTTTCTTCATCTGGCCAACATAACATTTACCAGACAATCAGCTATAATTAGTTTGTTTTCCCTCCCTGCCCATACTCCATTCTTTAGAAGTAGTCCGCACTCAAGTAAGAGGGAGTGATTAAGCTCCACATTCTTATTTGTGATAGTCTTGAGCCCTTGAAGCCATCTATACCTGAAGCCAAATGCTCCCAGCCTCTTCTGTAAAATATATCAATATGTTCTTTCTTTCTAGAACCAATGTGAGTTTCTGTCACTTGCAAATGAAAGACTCCTAGTTCTCATGTCCTTCCCACCTCTCCTCCATGCAGAACCAGCATTATTTTTAAAGCAATGGTAAAAGTTCTACAAATCACCACTAGGTCACAGCTTATCTGTATACTCTGCATGATGACAGTCCCTTGAGCTCTCGGAAGGCTGTTTCCCTGGAGCTTCCACCTCATCTACCCCCAGGATGAAATACTCTGTTGACTGAACCCTGTTAGGACAGTGGTCTATTTAGACCTGTGGATTTGCCACATGTAAAAGAGTTTAAACACTCAGAAGTATTTACAGACACAATCTCTATTAAAACAGACAGAAGGGCTGCACTTTGTCAACCTCAGTGACCCAAATCTGAGGTTAATGATCTCACCAGGGCTATTAAGGTCGATCTTGTGACTCTGTGAATTTCATAGTAATGACAAGAGTCCTGGAATACTAGGATGTGCTTGTGCTCCAAAAGTCATCCATCCCTTCATTTTTTCAATGAGCAGACATTGAATTTCTCTTATGTTCCAGGTGCTATACCAGGTTTGGGAAGTACAATTACAAAGATCTTATTCTAGGAGGGATCATTTCTAAGAAACAGATTCTAAAGGTATAGGAGGGAGCTCAGTCAGTAAAGCCCTTGTCGTGCAAGCATGAGGAGCCAAATTTGGATTTCTAGCACCAACATAAAAAGCCAGGCATGGTCCCATCTACTTCTAATCCTAGCACTGAGGAGGGTGAGATGGGGGGATTCCCTGGAGCTTGCCAGCCAGCTACTCTAGCTGAACTGGTAAGCTCCAAGTATAGACAGACCCTGTGTCAAAAAATAAGGTAGAGAGGAATAGAGGAAGACACATGACTTCAACCTTTGGCCTCTACATCTAAGTGCATACCTTATGAACAGGGAGATGAGGGGGAGGAGGGTAGAGGAGGGGGAAGAAGAAGAAGAAGGAGAAGAAGGAGAAGAAGAAGAAGAAGAAGAAGAAGGAGGAGGAGGAGGAGGAGGAGGAGGAGGAGGAGGAGGAGGAGGAGGAGGAGGAGGAGGAGGAGGAGAACAACAACAACAACAACAACAACAACAGGAGGTAGCTTTAGATATTAAATGTCATGAGGGGAATAACAAAGGGGAAGGATAAAGGAATACCTGGGAGGGAGAAAGAAGGAGGCTTCACATGAAACTTTTAAGGAAATATGTCATCTCTAAAAACTGAAAGGAGGAAGGGGCCAGTCATGAGAATCCCCAGGAAAGGAATAGAAAAGCAGACCAGAAAGAGCTTGGTCCACTCCAAAATAAGAAAAGAGTTGGTTCCATTGTGGTGAGTGGGAGTTAGGGAAGATATCATTAAAGAAGTAAGCAAGGGTCAGACTGTGTAGGACCTTTGTAGCCATGGAAACGAGGACTTGTAAGGAGGGGAATGACATGATCTGATTTATGTTTTTTAAGGTCCATCAAGCTGCTCAGTTGAAGACATATTTGGAGGTATCAGTGTGAAGACAAAGACCAGTGAGCTGTGGTTGTGGTTCAGGCTGCGGTCCAGACTGTGGCCCATGCTTATAGTGAGGCTGCAGCCCAGGCTTGCAGTCCAGGCTGCAGCCCAGGCTTGTAGTGAGGCTGCAGTCCAGGCTGCAATCCAAGCTTGCAGTCAAGCTGAAGTCCAGGCTTATAGTGAGGCTGCAGCCCAGGCTGCAATCCAAGCTAGCAGTCAGGCTGCAGCCCAGGCTTGTAGTGAGGCTGCCGCCCAGGCTTGCAGTCAGACTGAAGTCTAGGTTTGCAGGCCCAGGCTGCAACCCAGGCTTGTAGTGAGGCTGCAGTCCAGGCTACAGCCCAGGCTGAAGTCCAAGCTGTGCTCTAGGCTCACAGTCCAGCAGACATGAGAAGTGGACAGACTTTTAACATTTGATTTGGGTGCTAGGGCATGCTAGAGAATTAGATGTAGTGCATAAATGAAAACCAGATACAAGGCTTGTACTTTGACCATTGCACCATGACCAAAATGGACATTTTCTAGAATTATGTTCATGAATCAAGAGTATGTGGTGAGAGATAGGGGCCAGAGGAGGAAAAGGTGAGTCAGGATAAAAGAAGCAAAGTCAACCAGGAGAATGCCTCAGGTTTCTGGGAACATTATATATCCATTTGAAATGTGTGGTCATGGGGTTGAGTCAAAGCCAAGCAGCCCAGGTATGAGATGTTTTCCTGCAATGTCCCATTGTACGTGACACATGATGGCCTGGCCTAGCCACTGAGAAGGGTCTTTGTTGATAAATGAAGCAGGAAAGACAAAAGGGCAGGAACCTTTGAAGTTATGTAATCAGTCACAAGATATGGAATCTACACAGGCTCAGACAATAATGGAAGATAGTGAAGAAACTGGTAGATAATTTAAATAGGACAATAGATGAGAGAGGATCTACATAATTCGGAAGCCCCTGGCTACATCGGCCATAGAACACTTGACAGGTGGAGGTCTGAACTGAAAAGGGTCTAGTATAAATTATGCATGGTTTCTAAAGGCAGCATGAAACATGAGAACACAAAACAGCTCATCAATAATTTTTCTATTGATTACATGTCAACACAATTATATTTCCTATCTACTGCATTCAGTAAAATAGGTGATAAAAGATAACTGTAATGGATCGTTTGATATCCTTACTGTTCTTGGAACCTTGTAACTGACAGTGGTCTCTTCTGTTCTATTTCTTCCAAGCAAGGCCAAGCTACAGGTGCCTCAGAGTCAGGAAAATGTTGAACAGAAGTCTGCAAGTAAGAAACTCAGACTTCCAGTTTTAGGGGTTCTATCATTAACCCCACTTGTGAAGTCCAGAGTATGGCTACAGAAAAGGGTGGCAGGAGGGGCTCATGAAAAGATCATGCGTGAGTGGAAAGGCCAGTGAGTAAAGAGATGGAGAAGTCATCCACAAGAATGTTGAAAGCACTAGACAGGGTAGAAAGAGAGTGGAGAGTGACATGCAGTCCTGGGGTGTTTGATGGTTGAAGGATGGAACCCTGTCACTTTGAAGAGGCACAACAGGCACTGTCACTCTCCAGTCCAGTCAGGCCACACACAGCACCTAAGCACTTGAGGTGTAGCTGATCTGAACTGAGATTCCCCCTGAGGTTCTCTCTTGAAAAGTTTCTAGGGTCATTTAAAGTAAAAGAAAGGTGAGAGTTCTGAAAGCGACCGGGGAGCCCTAAGGTGCATGAGATGGGAGGAAAAGGCACTTTATACTTAGAAAGTCTGGCCAGGAGGTTAGAGGCCTCTGGCTAAAAGAGTAAATGAAAGACAGTGTGCATCATGGAGAAGGAGTGGAGAGTTTGAGGGAGTCTGAGGGGGGAGTTCCAGAGGGCACTGAGAGAATGATGGAAGGCGGATCTGAGAGACAGAAGGAATGAGGTAGCCAGCAGTGTGGACAGCTGCATCCAGGCTGATGGCAAATGCTCTAGAAGACTATCTCCTGGACATGAGCAATGACATCTCCTGTGTGGCCTGAGAGGCCAGGCCCTTAGAAGCCAGGAGTCCATAACAGATGCCACCACTTGACCTCAGTGTGCTGGTGTGGAGGGAGGGGACTGTTTCTGCTGCTCTCAGTGACTCTGAGAGTTATAAACTCAACTGTCATTAATATTTATTTTTTAAAGGATGGCTGCATAATGAGAAGTGCTGGGAGTAATTAGAACCTGGGACACTGCTGCTGTTGTGAAGACAGAAGAGCATCTCATTAAACAGATCAGGGGAAAGAGAGATTGGATAGGATGGGTAAGAATGCCTGTGGGCGTGTCGGGAAATGCTGCTGATGGAAGCTCTAGGAATGCTTACTCAGGGCAATTTCCAATTCACACAGAGAGATACAGCTTTAATGATGCATGCAGGAGAGTTGACACACCCAAAAGAACTTGGAGAAATCTATATTAGTTAAGTATCTAACAAGGCCACCAACAAGAATAAAACAGGTTACATTCACCACACACTTTTTTATTTCTTTCTTCGCTCTTGTTTGGGGTTTGTGTGTTTGTTTTTGAGAAATGATTTCATGTAGCTCAGGTTAGCCTTCAACTTCCCACATAGCTAAGGATGACTTGGAACTCTTGATCATCCTTGCCGCCACCTCCCAAGTTCTGGGATTACAGGTGAATGCACTATGCCTGTTTATGTGGTACTGAAGATTGAACACAAGGCATTGCCTGTACTAGACAGGCACTCCACCAACCGAGTCGTGTGCCCAGCCCATCATTCCCTAGTCCTATGATTTTATCATTTCCATTGTGTGCACATATTACTTTTATAGACAGAAATATAAATAGTATATAATTTGAAGTTATACGTTTCTCAAATAGAAAAATATGTATAATATTTGAAACTATATATAAACACTTTGAAACATAATATAGAAGAGTTTTGAGTTCTGCACTACATCACAAGGGTTGGCAAGCTCTCTGTAAAGTCTAGAGTATCAGTCAGGGTTCTCTAAAGGGACAAAACCAATAGAATATACACAATTACAGAAGGAGATTTATTACACTGGCTTCCCCAGGCAGAAGCTAGATAGTCCCACAGTGGCCCTCTGCAAGCTGGAAAGCTAGAAAAGCCAGGATCTACACAGATTAAGCTGGAAGCTAGAAACTAGAGAGACCAAAAGTATGACTTACTGCAAAGCCGAAGCCTGGAGAGGAGCACCTTGTGTAGCCAGACACCAGTGTCTGCTGCCTGCCGCTGGTGGCCACAGTAAGGACACCTGCTCATGAACAGTAAATTTGTATGTCCCAGTAAGAGTCCTGCTTCCATTTGATCCACCTGGGCTCTCCAGCCTCACAGACAGCAGGAGATATGCTTACCTACTTCCTAACCTTCTCTCAATATAGTCAAGTTACTAGGTTACTAAGAGTAACTAGGATAGTTACTAGGAGTAACCATCATACCAGTAAGAAAATATCTGAGTCTTTCCTGGCTACACGGTCGCTACAGCTACTCAACTCCAACATTGAAATGGAAGCAGCCATGGACAAAACGTGAATTCATGAGCATAGCTGCAAGTTGATAAAAGTTCTTTTTTTTTTTTTTCAAATGGAGGCAGCAAGCTCAAGTTTAGCCAACCAGCTGTTATTTCTTAATCTTCCAAGTAGTGAGCACACAACATGGAACAGTAGCCAAACAAAGAGAAGTAGAGACACCACCACAGGCCTTCTCTCACCTGCTCAGAGTGCCTTCACAAACCCTGGCTGCAGCTGTGCTATAAACTACAATTTTAAAGAACACAAAGATGATAAAAATGCAATGTAGAGTGGCGAAGATGTAGCTTGGCAAGTTAAAAGCACTGGCTGTTCCTCCAGGGAACCCCAGTTCAGTTCTCTGCACCCAGATGGAGGCTTGCAACAGCCTGTAACTCCAGTTCAGGAGATCTGACCCTCTCTTCTGGCCTCTGAGGACACCAAGCACACACATAGTACATATGCATACATGCAGGAAAACACTCATATACATAGCAACAATAAATAAATGAATTTGTAATCAATGAAACAATTTTTATGGTACATTCTGAAGTGACAGGCAATACCTACATTATCCATAAAATTAGCTGTGGAGCTCCCTCCATGAGCACGTGAGAGGAAGGGTCCCAGTTTAAAACTCATCACCTTTAATAATAACCCTAGAGGCTAGATCAAGGCTGGAGCTATCTCTGTTCCTTCCCTAATGAATTCCTAGCACTGGTACCACAAGTTTTCAAGAGATGTGACTGGGTGAACGAATGAAGTCCATGCTTCATCTAAGAGTGACTCATCCTCCTGGGCTTTTTAAAGCTGGGGATCCAACCCAGAGCATTGTGCTGAGCCACTGAGTTCCAGCCCCAACCCCATCCTCTAACCTCTTAATCCCATACCATCCCAGCACTCTTGAACATTTGGACACACTGAGTCTTTCCCAAAATCTAGCACCAACAAAACAATAAAACTACACATTTTCTTTCCCCCCAAGTGTCTTAGAGTTAACATTGTTGTGCTGAAACACCGTGACCAAAGCAGCTTGAGGGGGAAGGGCTTATTTGGCTTAAACTTCCATATCACTGTTCATCACTAAGGAAGTCAGAACATGAACTTCAACAGGGCAGGAACCTGGAGGCAGGAACTGATGCAGATGTCATAGGTAGGTACTGCTTACTGGCTTGTTGCCCATGACTTGCTCAGTCTACTTTCTTATAGAACCCCAGACTACCAGCCCAGGGATAGCACCACCCACAATGGACTGGGTCCTCCCCCATCAATCACTAATTAAGAAAATTCCCTACATCTTATGAAGACATTTTCTCAATGGAGGTTTCCGCCTTTCAGATAACTCTAGCTTGTGTCAAGTTGACATAAAACCAGCCAGCACACAGGGAGGGAGGAAATGAGAAGTTTAGAAGTTCAAAGATAAAGAGTTCATAAAGGTAGTAAGCAGAACTCAAGATTATCTGTTCAAAATTCGAAGACCATCAATGTGACATATCATTCTCATGATTGTAGTTCCTGCATAAAGAGATCTTTGTCACTGACTTAGAATGAATCAAAAGGAAGGTTACTTTGGGATCTGATATAATCATATCACATAATCACACTAAGAACCAAGTGTTTTCTCAAGCTGGTAAAAGGGTAAGCCATAGGTTCAAAGAATAAGAAAGACTCAGGGTACCTCCAATGGCTTTGCATGTGGAACATCTAAGCATAGGGACCACAGACTGGCAACCTGGAGGTGACAAGGACCCTGGCTGGCAGGCAGAAAGAGAATTGGGACCTCAGTCTTACACTCACAAATAACTAAATTCTCCCAACAATATGAGTGAGCTTAGAACTGAATTTTTCGCTAACACCTCTCTAGAGGTGAACCAAGAGTAGCCTTGTGAAACCCTAAGTAGGGAATTTAGCTGAGTGCACCCCAAATTTCAATCTGTCAAACCATAAGGTCATAACTGGGTGTTATGAGGTTTGTGATAGTGTGTTCCACAGCAATCGAAGTTGCTGCCACCAAACCCCATCTAATAGGCAGGAAACCATAGGATTTTCACAAGGTCAAAGTTACCCACACTGGAACACAATAACCAAGACCTCACAAGGCAGGGCGTGTCTGCTCCAGACCTGATGCCTACTTGTAAACTCACATCCCTGAAGGTGGACTCATTCCTTTTTAAGACTCCGCCACATGAGACAAACTGAAAGCCAATCAATCTGTAGCCATGCCCAGGAGGAGAAGATTTAGGAAGGAAGGACACAGAGACAGACAGCATTATGAGGCAGGGACTAAAGGCTATGAAACGAGCCACTGGAGTCTTTAATAAGCCAGAGAGGAGCCTGGGCGCCAGCAGTGATGCTGACGCTCTCCAAACTCCCAGCTACTCTGCAGTACTTAGCACACCACAGGGTAATTATACAGACTAAATGTCCCCAGGCCTCACCAGCCTCGTGGCACAAATGAGGTCGCATCAGCATTTATACCCATAATTAGCTTACTCAAATCCCTTCTTATTGACTGAGTTAGTTTAGAGCTTGAGATACATTGCTGGAACAGAGAGACCCAAATACATAGTGGTTCAAACAAAAAATGAATAGGAATTCATTTCTCTCACAGGGATGGATGGTGGCCTAGGCAGGGAGGCAACTCCTCTACAGGGTCGCTTGGGGTTTTAGGTTTCTAGTATCTTGTCCCACTTTCCTGTATGATAATGTTCTCACCTATATCAGGGCTCATGTGCCACCACTATAAAGTTCATTTTCAGCTCTGAGAGAAGGGGAGTAGAGGAAGTCGAAACAAATCAGTTTATTTTGAAATAAGTGATCTGTCATGCTCATATTCCATTGGCAAAACTATGACCATCCTAGCTGCAAGGGAGGCTGAGATATGTAGTCAAATCTAGATAGTCTGAAGAGCCCTTCTTCTAGTTTAGATATGAGGTGTCACTCAAAGGGGCCTATGTACTGAAGGGCTGCCTTTACAACTTGTGCCATGGGGTATATTAGAAATTTATAAAGCCTAGCCAGAGGAAGTGGCTCACTAGGGGGCATTTCCATGGGGTCCCCTTCTCTTTCTGTATCCTGGTCATGGAGATATGCCCTCCTGTCATAATGGACTTAAGTATCTAAAATAAATTCTTCATCATCATTTTTTTTTGTCATATGTTCTGGTCACTTTGGTAAAACCCTGACTAACATGGTCCTGTTACTCAGAAAAAGGAAAGAGCAGATTTTAGAGCAATAAAGAGACTCTGCTATGGTACCAACACAAGGTTTGCTAGGAGTCTCTCAGAGATGGCCCACATGTGTTTAGACAGCACCAGATCTCAGCCCAGTCATATTGCTGTATCATTGCTCTGGGGAACTATACCCAGTTAGAAGCTATTTCCTGGGCTCCAGGTATGTGGCCATCTTCATTTGTGATACCTCAAATGGAGCCAGAGGTAAGGATTGGACCAGTAGACCAGTGGTTCTCAACCTTTGCCTATATCTCTCATGTTGTCTGTATGCTATTCACCAACGTTTATCCACGTATAGTAAGTTGGTCTTTAAAGGTGGAAAGGGACCATGGACCAAGGAATGTAGGCAAGCCTCTTCTAGACCAGTAGTTCTCAACCTTCCTAATACAGTGACCCCTTAATACAGTTCCTCATGTTTTGGTGAGCCCCAACCATAAAATTATTTTGTTGCTACTTAATAACTGTCATTTTGCTACTGTTATTAATCATAATGTAAATATCTGATATGCAGCCACCAAAAGGGTTGTGACCCACAGGTTGAGAACCACTACAGTAGATGATCTGAGAGGGGACTCTAAGAAGGAGAGATTTAAAAGAAAGGACAAAAGAAAAGATGAAAAGCCTATGAGTCGTGTGTAATTGACATTAGTCTATTTTCTATTGCTGTAATGAAATACCTGAGGCTAGGTAACTGGTAGAGAATAGAGATTTATTAAACTCATGATTTGAAAAGCTGGGTAGCCGAAGAGCGTGGTGTGACATCCGCTAAGGGTAAAGTAAGAGTCTTCTTGCATCCCAATGCACTGAGACGGAGCTGATGAATTAGCTGAAGTCTTGTGATGGCTTAGTGTTCATTGTCAACTTGACAAAAACCTAGAATCACCTGAGAGATGGGCCTCTGGCACACCTATAGGAATTATCCTGATTACCCTAAATGAAGTGGAAAGACTGGCCCACTATGGGTGGCACCACATCCTAGGCTGGGGATCTTAGTCTACATAAGAATGAGAAAGGGCTCTGAACACCAGCATGTATGCATTTATTGCCCTGTTCTTCTGACCTCAGATGTAATGTGACCAAATGATTTAAGTAAGCTCCTGCTGCCTTAATTTCCCTACAGGCTGAGTTGTGCCTTGAACTATGAGCTAAAAATCAACCCCTTTTTTTTTTTTTTGTTCTGCTCTGCATATTTTATCACAAGAAATGAAACTAAGGCAGATCTCCTTTCCTCTTCTTAAGAAGCCACTGCTGCCACCAAGGGAGAAGCCCCAGACCCAGGGCTTCTCTAGCCTTGACCTCTCAAAGCACCATGTCTGAACCTGATGAACCCAGACACTGGAGAATGCCCAACCTGTGGACTGTTGAGGAACAGAATAACCTACAACATGATGGATTACCAGTTTGGGCCAAAAGGACCCAACCACCAAGGGATACTCTGTATCCTTCTGAAAAATGAAATGTATCAAAAATGATACCAAGAAATGTATCACTAATAAAGGCACCCACTGTATGAGGGAGTACCTGGGCAGTTTGCCTGCTCTCTGCCCATGAGTCGAGGCAGAAAGACAGAGAGAGAAGGCAGGCTCTTGAGATGGGATGCTATCTGCCAGCATAAAGATTGCCCACCATTTCTGCTACTAAACCTGACAAGGGCCAGCATGAAACACTGAGAATGACATCGAGAATCATGCAGGAACCAAGATGATTAGAAATGGCTAGAGTGTCTCTCACCTTTACACCTCCTCAGTCTATGGGCTGAGTCTGGGATAAATCATCTTTTCTCTAATCCTGGAATTGAATCCTTAAGATGATTTAATCAGGACCGATGAGGTGGCTCAGAGAATGAGGACGCTTGCCACCAAGCCTGACAACCTGGGTTTACATGTAGAAGGAGAGAACCAACTCCCACAAATTGTCTTCTGACGCCCACACTCACTGTCATGGTCCATATACACATGCACACATCCCTACATAAACAAATAAATGTAGGGAAAATGACCTCTTGTTCTCTTGCCCTCATGCAACCCACTCACATAAACAATGTGGAGTGGGAGGGGTGGTCCTAGACTCTGTGTCTAATCTTAACTGAACACTCACTACCCACCCCCAAAGTTACTCATGAATGTGTCTTATAGAGACTAAGCAAATTAAGCAAAATAACATTATAGATTTTTAAATAAATATTAACTAGAATTATTTTTCACTCACATGTTTATGATTACTGCTGGCTACCACAAAGCAAGGAGTGTGTAACCAAAAGCTCCTGTTGGGGGCTGCAGATATAGTTCAGTAGTAGAACATGTGCTCAGTAGGTACAAGGCCTGGGATTCAATTCATTCGCACACATAGAAAAAGAAAGCTAGCATTATTTTGGACTTGGAGATCCAAGACTTCATTTATCAAATGGTGGAGCCAAGACTTAACTCCAAATTTAGGCAAACAGATTCCCAGTTGATAGTCTAAGCTACCATGGCCCACACCCCTCTAGGGATGTTTGCTGGTGATTTTTATCTTATCATAACAAATTTATGGTTATAACCATAATGTGAAGCACCAGGAAAGAATGCTTGGGGTGACAGGGTCCCTGCAGGCATCCACAACCAAAATGCCCCCTGGGGCAATGCTTTGCCCCCACTTCAAGCCAAACTGGATCATGAGCATCGAAGACACCACAGCCAAATGTTCCCAACAGACAGGAAGTGTTGAGTGTCAGGGACGAGGCCTCTGTAAACACTGAATAATGGTGCTGGAGTTTGAGAGCCTTGGAATGAGCTATTTCAGCTTGGTTAGCTTTTTAGGCCATTGCAAAGAAATTAGATGTGGAGGGGGCAGGTGCAGGGAGCGGCCGCTGGGCCTGGAACACTGCCATACCACCTGCGATGGGAGAGAAAAGAGGCGGAAGCTCATTAACCGTCCCCGGATCATTACCTCCTGCTCCCCAGGGGCACAATCACTGAGTGTGGACTTTCAGTTCTAGAGGTCTCTCTTCAAGGGTCCCTGTGGGCCGGAAGCAGGGCTGTCTTCCCAAGAAAGGGCGGCGCAAGCAAATCTCCCAGACACAGCCGTCGTAATTACTGTTTGGCAGAATATCAAAGCCTGCTGTTGACTGAAAGTATTGACTGCCCAGCTGGGGGAAACTGAGGCTGGAGCTCAGAGAGGTAAATTAACTTACCTAGGGCATACAGTGTGGAAGAGGCAAAGGCAGAGATTTAAGAAATCTTTCTGGCTCCCCCAATCCATAGTCTCAACTTTTACACTGTCTTGGCAGCATAGATGACAATTGCTCCTATAGCCAAAGAGGGCATCCAAAAGTGGGCAGATCGGCCCTCCATCACGGGCAGGGACAGGAGGGGGCGTGGCCCGGGAAGGCTGGTCAGGGTGTGGGACTTTATTCCAGGAGGTGTCAATGTTCCTTGTTCAGTAAATAAATCCATTCATCTTTATTCATGGAATGTCTCTGTTGGCCTGGCCCTGGAAACAGAAAGCTGAAAGAGGACAACTGAGTCCCAGCTCTTGTGGAGAAGCAGGAGACAAGCAGAGTTAATGTCTGTGCCAATAACCTTAGAGGGTGCGGGGAAGGAAACAGACAAGCAAGATGATGTACCCTGAGAAGTTCCTGAGGATAAGTGACAATTGTCTGGAGGTTGTATGGTGAGCAGTTGCCCCACGAAAAACCTAGGGACCTGGACAGAGCCCCAGAGAAAGAATAAATGGAATATTTTGAGTTCTGACATAAGGCAGAAGTGTGAAATTTAATAAGATGTGGAAGTTGGATAAGAACACAAAGCAGAGGGAAGCCCCTTCCCTCCCTACCCCAAGGCCAGATGTTCCTTCTGTCTCCTCTGCCCCCAACCCCCACTCACAGGGATTGAACCCAGTGCTCTGAGAGGCAAGCACTCTACCACTGAGCTACATCCCAGTCCTGTTTCTGAGTTTTTATTTTGAGTCAGAGTCTCTGGGTTTCCCAGGCTTTGAACTCACTACACAGCAGGAAGGGCTTGAACTTCCTGCTTCTGCCTCCAGAGTGGCTAGGGTTGCAGGCCTGAGCCAGGAGGTCTGGCAGCACTTCTGTGCTTCTCTATCAGGTTTGCTGAGCAGTCTCTGAGCTTCAGATGCTTGTACAGGGCTAGACACAAAACTGTTGCGTAACTGACGTTCACTGAGCAACCTTCTATGTGCCCACCCCAAGAGCAATGTAGCAACTGCTGACAGTTTGAGTGCCAGTCCCTCTGGCCATCCTGCAGTCAAAAACTTTCACTTAGCTTCGAGTGAGATTAGAGCCATGGTTTAGCTGGGCTCTGTTCTGGATAGGGGGCTTGTTGGTGTCTTCTACCTGCCTACAGCTTCAGAAATCAGCACAGTTCTGGACCCTCATCTGCCTAGAGTCTTCTCCCAGAGCCTCTAAATCTCCTAAATCTTGTGCACCAGCAACTACTATTCCCTCCTGCTTTATTCTTTGGCAGTGTTCATTCCATCACACTGCTCCCTAGCCTTCACATATTTGCCTTGCTCATTACCTACTACCTCTGCATCACAAGAACACAGCTCCACAGGCAATGACATTTGTTGCAGAAACTAATGGCCAAACAAATGAATGAGTGAATGAATGATATCAGAGCAACCTAACTTGTCATGGGACAAGAACTAAACCGTAATGTGTCAGCCAAACAAAACAGTTTTCATTTCAATTATCATATCCAACATTTGCTAGCTAGCGCTTCTAGAAGGATGCCATTTCAAGGAGTGTATTAAGTGTTTAGGATTTGGCCCTGCTATCATTTTTAATTCCTGTTGGCAGGTCTGGAGACATGCTGATCTTTCAGAGTTTACAGCCTTAATCGCTGCTGTAGCTCTCTGTGATGCTAGGCTTCATCTATGGAACAGAGCCATCTAGTGAAAACCTCAACTTCCAACACTTAGGTATTTGTAGCTTTCCTTTTAAAAGAGCTGCGTTTAAATTAGTAAGTCTTTTGTGTGAACATGACTGGAGTGTACATTCCTGGGCTTGGGAAGTCTTGGTCCCTGGGCCACAGACCCCACAGTGGGAAGCACTGGGCTCCTTATTATGAAGGATCAATTGATTTATACCATGTGGACGTGAGGGACTGAAAGACCACATGAATAGCATCTTTCAAATTTTCCCAGCAGGGGTTTAAAGTCCTAAAATCATGGGTAATTGAGTACAAGAAGATGAGGGGCACCCCATACGAGCAGCGCCCTAACTGTTCCTTTGCTCCCACAGTGCCCTGCCCTACCTCTTCCCCCCTGGTTGGTACCCAGTAGGGGAGGAGAAGAGAGGGGGAAATGAGAGAAGAGGGTGGATGAGTGAGACTGGGAGGAGAGGAGGGAGAAGGGCTGTAATCAAGATGTAAAGTGAACTAATTAATTACAAAGTAAATGAAGATAATAGTAAAAATAAATAAATTATTTTGACAATGATCTGACAACTAGAGTAAGAAGCAGACCCAGGCCAGGTGGTGATGGCACATACCTTTAATCCCAGCACTCAAGAGGCAGAGACAGACAATCTTGGGGAGTTCAAGGACAGCCTGATCTACAGAGTGAGCTGCAGGGCAGACAGCTCTGTTACACAGGAAAAGCCTGACTCAGAAGAAAAGGAAGAGGAGGAGATGGAGGAGGAAGAGGAAAAAGAAGATGGCCTCTCAAGGAAACACACCTATAGACAAGGGCTTGCTACTCATTAGACCCATCTCAGGTCACAGCAAGCCATTCCTTCTCCCTGCGTATCAAGATACCCAGAGTAAAGCCTAGATTAGCTTCCTTGGGTCTCTGGTAATCTTTAAAGCTGTGAATCCACTAATGATTCCTGCCAATGAGCAGAGCTTTGGCTGGTGGGAAAGTACTGTGTGATACAGAGCAAGTAGAGCCGTTTCCTACTGAGTCTATTACAAGTAACCAAAGTGATCCTGCAACGTAAGTAGATGTGATAAGAAACAGATGTGACACTCTCCATATCTAAACAGACCAGGGGAGGATGTTTCAGCCTTAACACAGAGAGGATAGAGGTACAGAGAAGAAGAGATGGTGCCCCTCTATCATCATGCTTCTGCCCCTCTCTTCATCCATTGCTTCTGATTATCTGTGTTTGTTTCATTCTAAGACACCATATCTTGATGTTGGGAGAAAAGGAAACCTTAGAAATGTTTTTGTGGGTGGTCCTTTCAGAACTAAGAGCCTTTCTTTCTTAATATACATGTTCATTCTTCTAAGAGGATTTTGGGGGACTGAAGAGATGCTTCAGTCAGTAAAAGTCATGTTATGCCAGCATGAGGACCTGAGTTCAGATCGCAGCTATACTGTGAAACAAAACAGATGTAGTAGCATGTATCCATAATCTCATCTTTGTGGAGGAACTGAGACATGAGAATCCCTGGAGAACACTAACCAGCCAGTCCAGCTCAACTAGTGAGCTCTGGGTTTAGTGGGAGACCCTATCTCAAAAATAAGATGGAGAGCAAACTGAGACATTGGCCTCTGACCTCCATGTGCACATATGAACACATACATATATACTACACATGTTATACACAGAGGTACACACATGCATGAGCACTCACAGATACTCTAAAAGGATTTTGGCTCAGCTTGTCTTGTAGCTCTCCTGGACTTGTGGAACTGGGGAACACTCACGTGGCCACATGTCCCACCCTATGAGTGAGTCACAGCATGGATTAGTAATATTGTATTGAATGCTCCCGGTTAACACACTAGAACACTCCGCCAGAGTACTGAGCTCCAGAAGTCAAGGTCATAGAGTGTTCTCTTAGACAGATAGAAACAAGGATTAACATGTGAACTTAGGCTTGCCTTCTCCACTCCTTTCCCTCCACTGCCCCCTACCACTGGTACTCAAAATAACCTTTGACATGTGTTTTAGAATTAACAGAGTTCAGCCTGTTTGCCTCAGTGATAATACTCTTCACAAACAGACTATGATATAGTAACCAAGACCTTTACCCTGGCACAATTCTCCATCCTTTGTAGACTCCACAGTTTATGTGTTCTGGTGTGTCCTGTGCATGCGAGCTTATGACATACATTGATTTGTGTGACCACCAACACAGTCAAGACCCTTTATCGCAGAGCGCCAGTGCGGCCTTTTGCATCTACAGCCACCTGCCTCCTCCTGAGCTCTCTCTACTCAGTAGCCACCATTCCTGCATCCTCCATTTCTGACACATCAAGGATGTCATATAGTAAGAACAATGTACCTGGAGCCTCCCTGGATTGACATGGGGGGGTTTTGCACTCAGCATAACTTCTTTGGGGCTCAGCCTAATGGCTAAGCATGTTGACACTTTGTACCTTATTTGTTTAGATTGCTTGCTTGGAGTTCACAGTACAGATGACAGTATGGATGGTCTACAATCTGTTTAACTATTTGCCTATGGAGACCATTTGGACTGCTTCCAATTAGGAGCTCTATAAATGAAACTGCTAGGATCATTCCTGCACAGGCTTTTGTGAGTATCAGTCTACACCTCTCCGGGACAAATAGGACACTTGTGATTTTATAGGAAATTGTCATCCTATTTGCCACCAGCAATGACCAAGGTTCCTTGGCCCTCCATACCCTCAGCAGCATTTGGTGTTATCACTGTTTTGTATTCTGACCATAGCAATAGATGTGCAGTGTTATCTCATTGAGGTCTAACTTGCATTTCCCAATGGTTAATGAAGTTGAATATCTTCTCACAAACTTTTGGAACAGATTCAATCTTGAGATCATTTTTCTCACCTAATAGTTGAAGGGTTAAAAACTAGGACAATAATAGTTACTGTTAGAGGTATTGGGTTGGGTTCTCGAGAAGAACCCATTGTATGACTCTCCAAGAAAACACTAGGAGCTGGGGAAACCGGAGCAGGCAAAGCGCTGCGGAGCAAGCACGATGACCTACATTCAAATCCTCAGAACCCACGGGAGAGCAATGTGCAGCTGTGTGTGCCTGTACTGCAGTGCTGGGGAGCAGGGACACCAGGATCCTGGGGGGCTCATGAGCAAGCCAGCCTAGCAGAAACAGCAAGCTTCATGTTCAGAGAGAGCAAAGGACCCTGCCCCAAAACATAAGATGGAGAGAGATGAAGGACAACATCCTGACATCGCCTTCTGGTCTCTACATGTACCCACACATGAGGACAGGGTGTATGTGCACAGGTATAAACTCTAAGTACTTTGGGCGTGTAGGCACACCTATCATCTCAGCAGTAACAAGAGGATTGTGAGCAACTGGGTATGAGGGCATTTCCTTTCAGAAACATTAACTGTCAGTTACAATTCTTGTGGAGAAAAACTAAAAAAGAAGGGCCACAGAATCTAACAGAACCCCACTGGACTACTGTTAGGAATCCTCTCCCTATACCTCCCTTTATTCTTACTATACTATAGGAAGAAGAGCATCACTTAATATTACAGGGTGCCACAAGGGTGAGACAGGTAAGGCTTGGGAGGTATTAACACCAGTCGGTGCTCAGTCTTCTTTTCCTGGAATTTAGCTCACTGGTGGCTCTGACTAGTCCTTGTTCTCTGAATTAGTTTCTTTTCAAAACTCCTGACAGAAACAGCTTATACAAGGAATTACTTACTTTGGCTCTCAATCCAGGGGATATGGTCCACTATGGCAGGACGGGTGTGGCACCAGGTGGCTGAGTGTACATCGATGATAAGAGCCTCCTGTGTGCTTGCTCATGCCTTTGCAAATCAGGAAATAGTGAACCTGGGGCAGTCACCCCTCCCACCTAAAGGTTCTATCTACAAGTTCCCAAAACAGCACCAGCTGGGGACCAAGTATCCAAGCACACAAGCCATTTTCACACAAACTATAACTTTACCCTGCTGACCTTTTCTGCCTCTCCACCCATCACCCTCCAGTCATCAGAGCCTCTGCTGGGACAGAGCTTGGAAGAATCCCAGCGAGGACTCTACCTTCAAGGGTCATGTTCCATGAGGGTTCCCCACTGTTCCCAGAGAAGAAACAAAGGGCTTGGCTGTGGAGCAGGATGAGATCACATTTATCTGAGAAGCTTCCAAATGAAAACTAGCATTTGTACTTATTGCATTTCACCTCCAAATTTGATTACATTTCTCTCCCGCTGTAAATCTGCCTTCCCTTCTGCCAGCTTATTATTAAAGCTAGGATGGAATTGGTGGAGTGATACGTAAAAATTTCCATCTTGGCTTTGACATCCCAGGAAGTTAGGAACCAATTACAGCTGCTGAGCCTCAGGCCCTGATGAATCACAGAGCAGGGGATGGAGGAGGCCAGGACCTGGAGGGAGGAAGACAGTGAGTTAAGAAACAAGGGCCAATTAGACAGGACCATCCATTTTAATCTGTGAGTTTTGTTTTATATTCACTGTAAACAGAAATGTAAATGAGTCCTGCTCATTTGTTTGTGAGTGGTGTGGGGGTCTTGAAGACAATGAAGACATTTTAAATGGTTTCAGAATCTGTCCCAGGAAAGAAACAACAATATGATGACCTACCCAGTGGTCAGTCAGCAGTTTTCGTGCAGATGTCAACAAAAGCCACCGAACCATACTTTGGGGTTTGTGGGTCTAATGAAACCAGCTCTAGCTCTGGGAACAGGCACTTTCTGGTTGAGCCCTGGCATCACCCTTCTTTGGGGTATGTGGGTCTAATGAAACCAGCTCTAGCTCTGGGAACAGGCACCTTTCTGGTTGAGCCCTGGCATCACCCTTCGGTAGGTGCCTAGGCTTAACCAAAATGTGAGAAGCTTGGCCATGTCTCCCCTCCCTCATCAGACAACAAGCACAACAGCCTGCCTGTGCTGGCTAAAGACTGAAGTAGATAATATAGTCAAGACTCCAAGTCCAAGTTCAGTATTGTTTGGACCAGGACTTCCAGTTGGATAGATGGCTCCAGATACCTAGTTCAGATAGCCCAGGGTAATCACGTCTGCCTTCCTGGAGAGCGCTTAGCTTTCAGGACAGTTGGTTGGACTTTACTTTCTATGGTGGGCTTGCTCTTGTTCCTCTCCTATGGGCAAATATGCAATGAAATTCTGCATCTCCTGCCACCCTCCTTACTGACTTAGGGGGTCCCTTCCAGACCATCTGCAGCTGCTGCCATTCAGCTCATGATTCAAAGACATCCAACAAGCTGTAAATTCAATTTAGTGCCGAGCCATAGTCCTATAGCTCTGACTCTTGTCAATGGAGGTCCTCTCATTCCAAGTTCTTATTTCATTTTTTCCAGGTTGGGGCAGGACTTCCTCTAGAAGAAATTCCTAATCTTCTGCTTTGAGGTTAGGAAGAGAAAGCAAGAGTGCCTTGGATGTCCTACACACATATGTAACAGATGGGCAGCTTGGTCCTCATGTGGGAACCCTAACAACTGGAGCAGATGCTGTCTCTGACTCCTTTGCCATTTGACTCCTTTCCTCTAACTGGGCTACCTTGTCTAGCCTCAATAGGAGATGATGCACCTAGTCCTACTGCAACTTGATATGCCAAGACAGCTTGATATTCATGGGATGTCTTGCCTTTTATGAGGAGATACAGAGAAGGGGTGGGAGAGGGAAGATGTGGGGAGTGGACGGGAAGAGAGGAAGGAGTGGAAGGATATAAAGTAAATTAATTAATTAACAAAAAGAGTACCATGGATGGAGAACTAACATAATTTCTGACAGCAGTCATGTTGGTTGAGGCAAGAAGTGGGAGAATGCCTACCACATTCAATAGCCAGAAAAGTCAGGAGCAGAAAGAAAACACATGCAATGATTGAGCCAGTGTGGTTCAAGAATAAGACCACAAGTGGTGAGTGGACACAGCACATCCTCACTGGAACAAGGGATATGCATGAGAAGGCAGGTCATTTCAAAGGATCTGGGCCAGCCCACCAAGAAGCTCATCTAGGAAGCAGGGGCCAGAAACAGAACAAGGCTCAGACTAGTGGGTGAGAAGCAGTGTGAAAAAAGGTAAACAGTTGTCTACATTTCCCACCACCACCATCAGTCTCACCTCATATGAGGAGTAGAGGCAGTGGTGACCATGAGCACATGGGGTTCCCAAGAGAGAGAAAAACCTCAGGGTACTCTCTCACTCCACTCCTAGGTTCCTCACACTACAACAATGACTGAGAGGACAAGACAAAACTTTATTTGCCTAAATGAGAGATCTCTAAGTCACAGGATATACCTCAGAGAGTCTCAAGACTTGTGCTAGCTTTGGGGTAGATGGGGGTGGGGGAAGTCTTGGCCCTCAATCCAAAAAAGGCAGAAAGCAAAGCACAGGACACCTCTGCTTGGCAGCAATCAACACCTGCTAATTCGTTTGCAATGTTTGACTCCTAGGAACACCTGTTCCTCTGGTCCCTGCACATCTAATGTTGTCCTTGACACCAGAATACCAGCTTCCCAGGGAGAATCTGAGACACCAACAAAAGCAGCTGGCAGAAGTTCCCAACTGGCTCTCCCTCCACCTTTTGCTAAAGAGGGCCAGCTAATAGGATACCTCCTCTTTCCCTCCACATCTGAGGTTCTATGTGGCCTGTGTTCTGAGTGACCAAACTGAAGCTTCAGGTTAGTGGAAGGAACTGATGCCTGACTTTCTCCGATTCTTTACACTATTGCTTCTAGATCTAGACTAAGTCATACTGGGAAAGGGTTTCCTAATTATCCCTCTATCAATATTTCTCAAAACATGACTTGGAAGAAGTATCCCCTGGGATCTTCCTTGAAATGCCAGCTCTTAGACTCCATCCATACCCTATGAAAACTGAGGCTGGAGTTAGGGTCAGCCTCTGAACAAGCCCTTGTGGACTGATACTCCACGAAGCTCCAAGAAAAAACACTTTGTGAAAGGTTCTCCAGACTTGATTGATTGAGTGATTGATTAGAACTTAATGGGAATGAAGACTGAGGAGATGGCTCAGCAAAGTGCTTACTATGCAAGCATGAGGACCTGAGTTCAAAACCCATAACCCACATTAAAAATCAGATGCAGCCAGGCAATGGTGACACACGCCTTTAATCCCAGCACTTAGGAGGCAGAAGCAGGCAGATTTCTGAGCTCAAGGCCAGCCTAGTCTACAGAGTGAGTTCCAGGACAACCAGGGCTGTACAGAGAAACCCTGTCTCAAAAAAACAAAAACAAACAAACAAAAAATATCAGATGTAATAGTGTGCACTTGTAATCCCAGTGCTGGGAAGGCAGACACAGGCAGATCCCTGGACCTCACTGACTGCCAGCTTCATCTTATTGATGAGCCCTGTGCCGAATGGGAGCTTCTCTCAAAAGAATAAATGGTCAGCTCCTGCGTACTCACACCAAAGCTGACTTCTGGTACACATACCCACATAATAACTTAGTAACTATGGAAAGTCTTGATGTTGCTGATCAAGAGCCCAAATTATCTTGGGCTATCTCTGAAGTGCTAGTTATCACTCACACTTCTTCAGAAATGTTTGAGAATTTCATACAATATATTTTGATTATATTAGGTCAAAATTAGAGCTCTCCCCCAACTCCTCCAAAATCCACCTACCCTCTCCTCTAATAACCCAACTTTATGTCCTCTTTCTTTCTTTTTTCTAAAGACTCAGCAAGTTCACTTTGTGCTGCCTTCATACCATCAAATATGTGGCCATCCACTGGGATGTGGTTCTCCTACCAGTGGCCATTAGAGAAAACTGACTGCCCCCCTTCCAGCAGCTATCAACTACCAATAGATCCTCAGGGAGGGGGTGGATGTCCATGCTGGAGCTTATTCAAGTCTAGGACATACTGTCACAGCTACTGTGAGTTCATGTGTATGACTGTACTGTGGTGTTTGGAAAACATTATCTCCTTGTTGCTATCTACCTGGCTCTTACACTGTTTAGAAATTATCCCTAAACCTTGGGCAGGGGATGATACAGATGTCCCACTTTGGGCTGAGCCACTCCATAGTCTCATGTTCTCTGTCCCTTTGCCAACTATAAGTCTGTGTTAATCACTCTACTGAAAGGAGGCGTTTCTCTGATGATGGTATAGAGATGGATAGAAAGATAGGTAGTTAGGGGTTGGTTAGTACTGCATCAATTGTTAGGGTTCTCTAAAGGAATAAAACTGACAGATAGATAGATAAATAGATAGATAGATAGATGGATGAATGGATGGATGGATGGATAGATAGATAGATAGATAGATAGATAGATAGATAGATAGATAGATGGATAGATTTATCATACTGAATTGCAAGATGTAGTCCAATAATGGTCATCTCACACTGTAAAAGTCTAGAAGCCAGTTGCAGCAATAGAGTAGATGAACTTCCCAGCAAGAGTGATGACAAGTAAGCACAAAGAAAATAGTCCTTTTTCCATGCCCTTTCATCTGGGCTTCACCAGAAGGTGTTATTCAAATAGAGGTTATTCCTCTTTCCAATAATCTGGTCTAAACAATCCCTCACAGGATTTTAGTTGATTCAGATTCAGTCAAGTTTACAACCAAGATTACCCATCACAATACATTTAGCAGAATTATTGTGGTAGATCCTATTCTAGGACCTATGAAATGTCGAGCCACGTTTTTGATCCTAATAACAGTTCTGGCATGAATTCAATCTCATATAGAGTGCCTTAAATCTAACCAGAAGGTATTGGTCACTCCCATTACATATATGTCACTATTGCGCTAGTGGACATGTCTTGCCAGGCCAATCATTGCTGTCCCTCATCTGATTCAGGTAACAGGATTCTCTGCAATAGCAGCATGCTCAGCACGTTTCAGCACCATGAACAGCAGCCAGCTCTTAGGTGGTACAAGCTTGACTTCTCCATGTTCTAAGCCTCAAGTATGTGATGTCGTCAGCAATAGGGTCTTCTACACACACACACACACACACACACTGTTAGGACAACTTTACTTAAACTTTAATTCACGTGTACGTATATATTTTAGGAAGGTTCTTGTAATGGCTATTCTTGGTTGTCAACTTCACTACATCTGGAATTAACTAAAACCCAAACCAAGGCACTGGGCACATCTGTGTGAGATTTTTCTAGACTGAATCATTTGAGGTGGGAAGATTCACCTTAAATCTGGGTCACACCATCTGGTGGCAGCTTATATAAAGGACACGGAAGAGAGAATTTGCTCTTTGCCTGGTCACCATCACTCTCACAGACAGGATCATTCCTTCACTGGCCTTATGAGTCTACTTCTTCAGGATTCCAGCATATACTGTAGACCAGTGGATACATCTAGCCTTGCAATTGTTGAAACAGTTGGACCATAACTTATAAGCCACTCTGATAAATTCTGTTTATATAGAGAGATTCATCCTATTGGCTCCATTTCTCTAGAGAGAACACTAATATACTTCTATAGTAGTAGATTTCCATAAGATTTTTGAAAGATATTTAGAGTTAGTTATCCCTCTCCTTACTCCTTCCTCTGTCCTTCTCTCCAGTCCTCCCCTCACTTAACCTATCCTGTGCCATTATTTCCTTTGCTTCTTCATCCAACTGTATCCTATCTCCCTTGCCTTGAAAGTCATGGCCCCTGTGCCTCTTGACTAATTTCCTGACCTCCATGGGAATCCCAAATGAAACACACATAACCTGAAGATTCAAAGCTAACATCTACAAATGTGAGAGCACTTTTGACATCTGTCTTTCTGGATTTGGTAACCTCACTCAGAATGATGGTTTTTCAGCTCCATCCATTTACCTGTGAGTTGGAGTTTCCCCTTTCCTAACAGCTGAATACTCCATTGTATACCACATTTTCATTATTCATTCATCAGTTGATTGACATCCGAGTTGTTTACATTTCCTGCCTGTTATACATACAGCAGAAAGAACATGGATGAGCAGACATCTCTGTACTAGGATATAGAGCCCTTTGGGTATATGCTCAAGAGTAATGTAAGTAGACACATGGTAGGTCTATTTCTAGAGTTCTAAGATACCTCCACACTGATTTCCATAGTGGCTACACAGGTCTGCAATCCCACTAGCAGCTAATAAATGTTCTCATTTCCCCCATCTACACCAGCATTGTCATCTGGGTTTGTTGTTCATCTTCACCATTTTGAGTGGAGTAAGATAAAATCTCAAATTAGTTTTAATTTGCATTTCCCTGGTGGCTAAGGATGTTGAACATCTTAACAGTGTTGTTCAGCCATTTGCTCTGCACCTTTTGAAAACTCCCTATTTAGTTCCATGCCTCAGTTTTTAACTGTGTTCTTTGTTTTCTTGATGTTTAGCTTTCTTTGGGGCTATCAGGTAACAAACCTTCTCAATGTATTCATTTAACAAACACCCAAAGCAAGAATCTCTTCAGGTAGCCTCTGAGACCCACACAGGAACCTCCCTGCTTGGCTGTGACTTGCCTGCCTAATGATTCCATCGAGGGTCTCTGGAAAATGCATGGATGGATAACTTTATTTTCTTTTGTGACCAAGGAAACTTCATGTAATCTCCCACAACAGAACAGGTCATAAGGGCAAATTGAATCCATTTCCTGCTCCATGGACAGTCTCATATGTGGCTCAAAATAAACTCTCTTCTTCCCTTCAGAGCAAGCACTGTATTTGCAAGGACATCCTCTCCAGGTAATTTGGGAAGCATGCAACAATATGAGAATATCTTTCTACAGGAGTCTCAGAAAGAGGAGAGAGAGCTAAACCTCCGCTCAACTGTCACCCTCTTTGGTAGGCTCCATCCTAGAAGGGTGGTCCTCAACCTTCCTAATGCTGTAACCCCTTAATACAGTTCCTCATGGAACCCCAACCATAAAATTACTTTTGTTGCTACCTCATAACTGTAATTTCGCTAGTTATGAATTATAATGCAAATACTTGATATGCAGATAGATGGTCTTTGGCAGCCCCTATAAAAGGGTCTTTCCACCCACCAATGGGGTTGCAACCCACAGGTTGAGAACCACTGCCCTAAAAGATTGTCCAATTGGTTACCCTGGCTGGTAGTCTCCTAGATTAGGCCCATATTTTCACTACAACAAAGAATGCATATTGAACAGTCTTTCACAATGCATCTTTATAGACCAACACAAGGATTTCTCCAGAATACATTCTTAGAAATAGAATTGCTAGAGTGGATAATGTACAAAATGAGACGTTAATATGTATGTAAAATGGACTTGCTGAAAGGGCGCATCAACTCCCATTCCCA
>NW_022196904.1:110664399-110672728 GCF_008632895.1 Mastomys coucha
CTCATTTGCCCTTCCAACTAAAAGGAAGAGATGGTGCTGTGTTCTGATTTGCATTTCTTTCGGCAGGAGGCTGAGCACCTTTTCTTATGGATATCAGCTATTTCAGTGCTGCAGCTTCCTGGTTATCTCTGTTTGCTACAATCAAGAAGCCTGACTCTATAATTCAGAAAAGAGGAAAGGGAAGAAGAAAACACTAGCTGCCTCCTCTTCTGTGAAATGCAATCTCTCTAAGGACACAGAAGTGTAGGGTCATATGTAGGGTGAGAGTTTTGCATTGGGCAATGATATTCCAGAACAGGGGACATACAGTGTGCTACAGCTGTGGAAGTCCCAGTCATACCCAGAAGTGGATGCCATTTATCTTGTGGCAATTGTGCCATTCTGTCCAAGTTCTGGCTCTTACCCTCATGAATCACTCACAAAATTCAAAGCTGATTCTTGATGGCATGAGGTATCTCTCAGTCCAAATACAATGCAGATGGACTACTGATTAAGAAAGTGCTTGACCATGACTGTGGATTCAGAAACACCCAGATGTGGTTACTCACAAGCCCAGTTTTTGCCTCTAAAATTGAAACACCTTTGCCCTGCTCTGGGCTCTTGCTTTGAGAGGTCACCAGGAGCTCAGCTGCGAATGCTCAGGGAGGTCCCCAGGCCAGGCACTAATCCTCTGTCACTGCACCTTGGCTCAATTAAAAGAAAAATAAAAGATGACTCCAAAGTGCCCGCTGTACTCCCAGCCCTACAAATATCCAACCCAAGGGAGAACAAGTCTAATATATTCTGACATGATTTAAATTTATTTGAATTTTAAAATAATAATAATTCTGCAGCATTGAGCTGCAGAGAGAAATGAGGTGTGGATGCCTCCATAGAAGAAGCCAAAGCCATGACTCGGAAAAGAAAGGAAAGCAACAAGGGAACCTGAATTCTAAATACTCAGATGGCTGGATAACCACCAAGTGGGTAAGGGCCAGAAGCAAGGTCTCTGAGATCATGTGATCAGGATGGATGGCTCTTATTTGTATAAACTGGACAAGTGGTTCTGAAAGAAAGAAAGCTGCTAGCAATTAAACTGCAACATGCTCACACAGAGTTGTGCGATAGGTTAGAGACATAGTTCTGAAGGAGAGACACTTATCAATAAGCCCAACAACCTGAGTTCAACCCCTGGGGATAACTGACTCCTACAAGTTGTCTCCTGACCTATACATGCACCACACACACACACACACACACACACACACACACACACACAAACCCCAGTGACTATGCAACACATGAGACTCTGGAGTAATTCTATAGCTCTGATAATATGGACTGTTCCTCTCAGGATGGTATCATCCCTGATAGCCCTGTGTGGCCCCTTTAACCAGGCTCATGGTTCCATAAATATAGCTCTACCCCACTCGACCCCACCCCCAGAATGTAAAGGTCATATGGGCTCCTGGGGCCCCAGGTTATTTATCCTGCAAGTCAGTAACCAGGATCTCTCCTAGACCAGGGGATCCAGGAATGATCCATCTATTTCTGTCCTCTAGAAATCCTACTTGCTTTGTTCCCTGAAACAGCAGGTCACAAACACAGAAGGATCCAAGAGCCAGATTCCAGAAACCAACAGAGGCAACTAGGTTGAGGGCTGTGGTAAGGGAAGACCACCAAGTCTCGAATTTCAAGGAGACAGATGATTTTCAAGTCCTAGATTAAAACAAAACAAAACAAAATAAAAACAAAAAGCAAACAAAAAAAGCTGAGGGTATCAAGGGTAATGTTCAGTCTGAATAAGGACCTGAGTTCACATTCCCAGCACCCACAGAAAAAGCCAGGTGTGGAAGCTCACACATATAACCAAAGCGAGCAGACCATTGGAGAATTCTGGCCAGATAGCCTGGCAGAAGTGATATACTTCAGATTCAAGGAAAGACTCAGTCTTAAAAAGTTAGATAGAGAGGCTAAGGAAGATGGCATCAACCTCCGGAGTCCACATATGAACACACACACACACACACACACACACACATGAAAAAGAAAGAGAGAAACCCTAGAAATGAATTTTTGCGCAAACTCTCTCATTATTAAAATGCTGTCAGAATTATTTTTGAATTATTGCTATGTGCGAAAATTGGTGTGTCAGCTTTATATGCACAGCAATGTTTCTGATGGGAATTTTTCCACGTGACAAGTGTCTCAGGCTAAGGCACAGCCATCCATTCTGCAGTCACTGGCTTACTTTGCTTTCTTTTACGGTGATAAACACCACATCCGAAAGCAACTTGGGGGGAAAGTGTTTATTTGACTTACATGTCCTGATTACAGTCCATTGTGAAAAGAAAATAGGGCAGGAACTCAAAGCAGGTACTTGGAGGCAGGAACTGAAGCAAAAGCCATGGAGAAGATAGCTTACCAGCTTTCTCTCCGTGGCTTGCTCAGCCCGCTTTCAGCTATACACCTAGGACCAGCCACCTAAGGGTGTTACTGCCCACTGTGGGCTGGACCTCCACATCGTCATTAAGAAAATGCCCCCACAGACTTGCCTACAAGCCAACCTGATGAAATCATTTTCCCAATTGAGGTTCCCTCTCCCCCAGGTCCACAGCATTTTTTATTTTTCCCAACTTGTATCATGTTGGGAAAAACAGAGCAAACTAACTAACCAGGGCAGGACAGTCACCTGTTTCTTGTGACTTCTTTTCCTCCACTTCCATGGTAGCCCCTACACTTCATTCACAATGGAGTTAGCCTCCCTGCTGCTTGGAGACTCAGACATTTTAAAGATGCTTTATGCTGCTGCAAAGCAGAGTTTTAAGGCTATTGTTCAATAACACTGGTCCATAGCAAAACAGTGGACAATGCCGTACTCCCAATGGAGGCAGACTCAATGCAGAAGAGTGGAACCCACAAAGCAGAAAGGTTGTGTAACTGTGGGCTTTTCTACCTGTGCCAAAGTTCCTGAAATAACAACTCCGAGACTGAATTATTATAAAATAAATACCTAGGCCCAAAGCTTTTCAGCTCATTCCCGCTAGCTTGTAACTTAATTAGCCCGTGTATTGGTTTTGGCTTATTCTAGAGCAATGGTTTTCAACCTTTTAGCCCACCACCCTCCAGAAGTATGGGGAAAGGTTGTTCTGTTTAAAAATTGTTCTTTGCAGCAAATCCCATCTGCGTTGTCAGGAAATCAGCACTTCAGTTCACAGGTTAGCAGCAGCAGCTCAATCCACTCACGAATACTTCGCAGATACACCAGCAATCCAGTTCAGTAGAGCTGGGATAGCAAACACAGATCAGCAGTGGTGGCATGACCTAGCAGAGACAGCCAGGCCTCAGCTGAATTGGCACAAGTCAGTAGGAAGAATCAAGACCAACAGGGATGCCACGAGAAGTTGTGTCTCTTTCAACAAAGCAAAGATCAGGGAAGATGCGCAACCAAGAAGCCTTGCAAGGCAAGCCAAGCCCCCCTCACTGTCCATTGAGTCCTCTTTATATCCCTCCAAACATCACATGTCCTCCCTGGGTCTTGTCTCACCATGTGTCTTGCCTCAGCACATGAGTCTGTCTCAGTTGACATCACTCTGCCAATCGGCCAGAGTCTGTAGAAACAGCAAGAAGCCACAGCACACCACCAGAAGTTCTTTAGTGTGTTTCTCTCTATGGAGTCCTGACAAATGGAGCATAACTGCACAGTATAAGGCAGACCAATACATGTGTGTCATTAGTGAAGAATCCTTTATCACGTGTCCTTTCATGTGTTTGCTTTCGTGAATCATCCTTTCACCTATGTCTGCTTCAGCTAAATGTTCCTTCACTAGTCTGCCTTAGTCTTTCACCTGTGTCTGCTTCTGGCACACACTCTTTCCCTTGTTTGCCCCAGCAAAATTCCATCTGACACAACTAACTAAGGTTCCAAAGAACCTTTACATTTCCACTCCAGGGTGGCATAGACACATGGTGCCTCCAAGAGGAAGAATTCTCAGGGAGTGAGGCCAACAAACAGGAAAACCTAGTCAAGGGTGAATGTGACAGATTCCTCTGCGGAGCACTTCAGCACCTCAATCTAGCTGAGCCTTACAATACATCCAGCTGGGACTTTTCCTTTGCACAAGCCTCATGACTCTCATTTTGTTCAATCCAAACTGAGTTGGGTGTTCTGATCCTTGAAACTCCCAACCTACTTACAGTGGGACTATGTCCAGACCCTACCCTATGACACTGCCCAGTCCATGCCTGGCTGGCTACATCTGTTGTTGCTGTTGTTGTTTATTTAAGACAGGATCTTGCTATACCCAGACAGGTTCAAATCACAATCTTCCTGCCTTGTGCTCTTCAGTGATGCTAGGTGTGTGCCACTCTTCTTGGCTACACTGACTATTCCAGAGAGCAGGAGAGGTCTCTTCAAACAGAGGAAGAGATGCCAAGAGGGAATAAAGGAAAAAAGATCTGCGCTGACACCTGTGAATCCTCAGGGTCCTGGGCAGGAGTCTGGCTGCAGGGATTTAGCGAAGGATGGCATCTTTATCCCTGAGTGTGACTATGGCTTCCCAGCAGGTATTTAAACAGTTGCAGCCAAGCAATGCCTTCCTGAAAGAGTCTGAAGTTATTTCCAAATCCTCAAAGCTGAGCCGGCAGGGGAATTTTATTAGACATATTTATTCTATAATCCAGCATCTCACAAGACATCCTGAAGTTTCATTTAAGCTGTTTTTCCCTCTCAGGCAGAATTCTCATGTTGGCTCTTAGACATAAAAAAAAAAATAAATCAGAAAATAAATAAATAAATAAATAACACCCACAATTCCCTGTCACTCTTGTCCAAACCAGCTTAGTCAACAGCCTCCTGTCTGGGCTCCATTTCACCCTCCTCATCTAGCTGATGGACCTGCCTTCTGTTCCCTTCCTCCCAGTCTGAGCTGAGCTTTCTTGGGATTGAGAGCCTTCATCAACCACAGTCAGACCATCTTTAGATTGTCACAGCCCCAGGTCATCGTTGCAGTGCAAAAGTGCAGCCCCTACATTTCTATTTTTATGCTCCCTTTGTAACGGTTCCTTACTGGACTGCAGCGTAAGTGGCTGAGTATCTAATCACAATGGAACATTCAGTTGTTTGCTTGTCTCTCTCGGTTACACCATTGAGTATGTTACACAGGGATGTGACTGTCACTTTTGTAGCTGTCACTGAGGCCACAAGGCAAGGGGACTAAGGCAGGATTCTGATGAGCCTGGTTTTACTTCCTGTTGTCCTTTTCACCTTGGGTTGAGCACGGATGTGGCACCTTTGGAGCAGTGTTGGGAAAAAGCATTGAGAGACGACACCATGCAGGACCTTGGAGAAGGAGGGGTTTGAACTATGACTTACTGGAAATGACTCTGCCTTTTAACTGTCCCATAGAAGGCACTGGTTCTCAATGTTAAATGCTATGTTATGGCCTGGAGAGATAGCTCAGCAGTTAAGAATGCTTGTTGCTTTTCTAGAGGACATGAATTGTGTGGAGGTTTCCAGCATCCACACTGAGTAGCTCACAACAGCCCCTAACTTTAGCTCCAGGAGGATATGACACCTCTGGTCTCTGAGGGCACACAGATACACACAGTTAACAATAATAAAACTGAGTCTTTAAAGTTACATTAAGAGCTGTGTTAGCTGGACAGGGTGGCACCTACTTGGAATCCCAGCACTTGAGAGGTTGAGGCAGGAGGGCCATAAGTCTGAGCCCAGCCTAGGCTACATAGCAAGGCTGTGTCTGAAAATCAGAGCAGGGATAGAATCTGGCTCCTTTCTTTCTGTCCAAAGCCCCTCTCTGTAGCATGCCCTTCGGTCTCCCTGGTACATAGCCACTTCCACATGGTCCTTGCCTCCCACTTAGTTCACTGGCGAGCCCCCCTCATTGGTCTCTGGCATTTGTCTGAGCTTCCCAGACTCTGGTTCCTACAGCAGCCTCCAGACTATCACATCCCTCCTTTTTCAGGTGCTTCTGTAGCTCTCAGGTCTCCCAGCAAAGAACAATGGTACTGTCTGGATAATGCCCTCCACCCTGTCTTCTGACCTCATCTCTCCATACCTCCCCGTTCACTGCCTCCTGCACTAACTACTCTGATATCCTAACTACTCTCTCACATCTTCTTCCCACGCTTTCTCCAAGATTTCCCATTACCTCTGTTTCCCTCTAACCTGTCTCTCCCCCAGAAACATGCACGTACCCCTCACTCATGTCCTTCAGGACTTTACTCAACCACCACCTGTCAAGGTGCCCTTAATTACTCTATTTAACACTGTATCTACCTACCAGAGGCCACGATCTTAAAGAAAACTGATTCTCCCTCTTCCAAAAGCCAGAACTATTCATGGTAACTCAGCTGGGGTTGGGGGTGGGAGGACTTGTGAGCCCCTCCTACCTCACCCTAGACTGTTGACTGCCATGTTCGGGTCTTCTGCAGGCAACCACAGCTGCTGTGAGTTTATGAATACCATGGTTAAGTCAGATCCAGAAGACATTTTCAAGTCTGGTCCTCCCAGTCTTTCTGCCTCCTTTTCTGGAATGGTCTCTGAGCCTTGGTGTGTGTGTGTGTGTGTGTATGCGTGTGTGTGTGTGTGTGTGTGTGTGTGTGTTAGATGTCCCATTTGTAGCTGAGCACTTCACTGACACCTCACTCTCTGCACTCTAACCAGCTATGAGTTGCTACATTAACCATCATCCATTACACAAAAAGACATCTCTAATTAGATCTGAGAAATGGGTATAGAGCTAATCTGTGGGTATAGAGATGTAAATTTAGAAGGCACTTTGACACCATGTCTACTTAGCAGAAAAATAGCAGTAGATTCACGTCTGGGACCTATGAGCTTACCAGTAATTTGTCTTGGACAGATTTACAGTACCAGGCATCTATTTCCTCCTGTGGAACAAGGCTCAAGTCCAATCAGAAATCAATTGGTTATCACCATGACATTTGTGCCACTATTGCACCTATGGGCATTTCTTCCCATTACTATAATTCACTGAGTTCACCACTGAGTAAAACTGTTAATGACTTTTCCCCAGCACTCCCTACCCTGGCAGACCCTTATGGATAGCACAAATTGGACTCTGTAGGTTATTTTGTTTTTTTAAAGAGAGAGCACAAACTTGGGAAGATGTGTAGAGTGGGGAGATATGGATCTGAAAGGAATTAGGGAGAGGAGCTGGGGGAGTAAAGATAATAAAAATCTTTGTAAAAAATCCTTAAGGAATTAATAAAAATATATCTTCAAAAAACTGCCTCTAGCCAGGTGTGGAGGGATAATCCCAGCACCCAAGAGGTGGGGCCAGAAAGGTCACAACTTGGAGGACAGTCTGAGCCAATGTAGTGAGAGCATCTCAACAAACTGAAACTGTTGTGTTTTTTAAAAATAAAGAGAGAAGAAATATGTGTAGTGGATGTGCAGTCAGGTGTGGGGGCAGGGGGTGCCTCTGCGGGCCCCTGCTAAGACATCCCTTCCCCCTGAGGACCAGTCATATGACGGTATAATATAGAATAGAGTTTATTCAGGGTATGGGGAGGGGAGCTGAGAGGATAGTAGAGACAGAGAAAGGCAAAGAGAGAGAGATAGAAACAGAGAGAGACAAAGTAGAGGAATGGAGGAGTAGAGTAGAAGCCAGCCATGAACACATGGAGAGAAGTGAGGAGGAAAGTGGGGAGAGAGAAGGAGCGGGACAAGAGGACAGAATGAGAGCAAGAAGGTGGGGGGGGGAGTATCCCCTTTTATAGTGGCACACCTACAGTCAGGCACACCTGGCTGTTGGCAGGTAACTGTGGGGCAGAGCCTAGACAAAGTGCTAACAGAAACCATACCGCACACCCCATCCCCATGCTTGCTTTTTATTTTTCCAAAGATGCCTGCTATTCAACATGCCTTTTAGATGACCTACTTATTTTGATTATTATCTCCCCTTCCAAAATGTTAGTTCCATGATAGCACAGGTCCTTCTGTTTGGTTTCACTGCCAAACCCCAGGATTCTAACAAAATCCCCAGCACTAAGTAAGTGTGCAAAGGAATATCTTGTAATAAATATGTGAATAAATGTAAGCACACAGAGATGGATGTTCTGCTGTTCATTTCTGTCTATAAATTTCAATGGACAAGCTTAACTCTAGACCTGGAGGCTTGAATACACTTTTACTTTGACTCTAGGCATTAAAGAAGAAATCTTCCTGTCATCCCAAAACTTGGGAGACTGTTGTAAGAGAACCATGAGTTCAAGGCCCTAAGCCACATAGAGTCTCTGCCTAAAAGAAAAGGAGGTGGAGGAAGCAGGGAGAAGGGGAAGAAAAGGAGAAAGAGGAGGAGGAGGA
>NW_022196904.1:110672773-110685661 GCF_008632895.1 Mastomys coucha
AGGAGGAAGAGGAGGAGGAGGAGGAAATGGAGAAGATCCTTCCCTTTGAAGATGGAGCCGGTAAGGGCAGAACACAGAATGAGCCTTAGCTTTCTTTCCTCCTGTGCTGGTTCCTCTAAGCCTAAACAAAATGGTGACAGAGTCCATTTACAGCAGTATCCTGAAGGGCTCTGCTTCATAGCATCAGGACAGAAAGCTGAGCCAAGGGGGATCTCTGACAGCAGTAGCAGCAGAGAGACACCTCAGGAAATCACCAGGGTATCACTGGCCCCAACCAGCTTGGAGCCAGGAATCTGGGGGTGCCTTTGGCAACAATCCAGGAGACATTCCTGGGTGAAGAAGACGGAAGCTAAGTGAGAACTGATTACAACATCCATGTGGTCACATGGTTCATCTACTGGCCAGGGTGAGCAGGAAGCGCCCTCCGGCAAGGTCCACTGTACAGCATCCACTTGTGCCCTTTCAGTCACCCAAGCTTCTCACAGGAAAGCTTCGTTTTATCATTTTATCTTTTTATTAGCTTCATGTTCGAGAGCCTCACTTGATTCTAACATTGATTCATTCATCAAAATTTGAAAGTATACACATTTTGTATCTTGACGGTTGTATCAAGCCACCTGCTAGAAGCCGATGTACACTGCCCCCTTCTCATACCTGGTATTGAATCTCACTGATTTCTCCACCACTGCAAGGGAGTTAAACTTTCCAGAGACGCATCTATTTTATTTTATTGATTTAAAGTTCTACTCCTTGATTTGATTAATCAATCCCGCTGGCTTTTTGCTCTGTGATTAATGTGTGCCTCTTATCTGCATTAATTGCTTCCTCCCTCTGTACTTTCCCTCTGCTGTTTCATTTTCTACTTATTTTGACTTCTTAATTCAATTATTTCCCATTTTTAAACAAGTAAGCCTGTTTATTTTAGTAACAGCAGCTTTAGATTTTTGCTAAAAATAAAAGTAATTTTTGCTAAAAATCACATAAATTTGTATACAGGGTCCCATTGTCTTAAATATCTAAATAGTCTACCATAGGAGTATTGATTTCCACTTTAATAAAAAGCGTATTTTATGTTATTTAATTTCCAAGCAGCTCTCATCTATCTTTAGCCATGCTCTTGCTATTAATGTGATCAGAATGAACATTTATGCATTCTTTCTCTGGACTTTTATTTTTGAGATAATATAATTACATCATTTCCCCCTCCCCTTTCCTCCCTACAAAGCCTCCCATATATCCTGCCTTGTTCACTTTCAAATTCATAGCCTCTTTTTGCATTGTTATGACATATATGTATATATTCTCAATATTACCTGCTCAGTCTCTATGTTACTCATATGCATATTCTCATGGCTGACTATTATGCACCAGATAACCAGCTGATGTGCTCTTCTCTGAAGACCATTTCTCCCACTCTCACCACTTCCTAGTTTCCTGTAGTTCTTTATCTTGGGTTGCGGTGGGTTTTCCCATCCACTCTGGCAAGTCTATTGTCCTGTTCAGCTCACCTTTGGGCAGTCAAGATGGTGAGATTATGGATGTAGCTCCTGATATTAGTAGAAGACACAATCTCACAGCAAACTCCCAGATCCTCTATCTCTTATAATCTTCCTACCCTCTCTCCTGCAATGATCCCTGGACCTCAGGGACAGGAGTTGTTTTGCACATATATCCATGAGGAGTAAGTGTTTGTAAAAATTCCTGATTGAGAAGAAAGAAAAAAACAAAGAAAAAGAGAAAAAAATTCCTGGTTGAGAAAATTGTTATGAAATTCTCCATAAACTGGTACAGATACTGTATTAGTCAGAGGAGGGCAAGTACGGCTGCAAAAACAACCAACTTAGAAAAAGACAGTGGCTTAGAGAGCAAAGGTTAGTCCTGCTTGTGGTCCATGTCCACAGAGGATAAGGTGGAGATTCTCATCACCTGGAGCTGACAGATGGTCTGCCTCAGCGCATCCCTCCATGTTCAGAGAAGAAAGAGCCCGACACGTAAAGCCTTCCATGTACATCTCACTGATCAAAGGAAATTCAGATGCATGAACTCAGCAGAACACAAGGCCCGTATCCTGGGAAAGTAGGTTCCCTGAGTCTTTGTGCTCAGCAGACGTTTCTGCAGGACTGTGGACATGCATCCTACGGAATTCCAAGGACTGTCTGGCGAGTGTTAGTTGTGATCTTCTCCACCCAATTTCCATTCCCTCACTTCCCATTCACAAGTGGCCATTGAGACTCAAATGCAAGTGGAAGCTGGGGACTAGCCACACACCTCAGGCGACTGAGGTGCTTGCTACCAAGCCTGACAACCTGAGTTTGATCCCCAGGATCCATATGGTGGAAGAACTGATTCCTGAAAGCTATCCTCCAACATTCATTCATGTGCTGTAGGACATGTGTCCTCATACACCTACACTAAATAAGTAAAATGTCACTTTAAAATATTTTCAGTAATGACTGGGGTTCCTGGGGACACTTTACTCTTCTGGTAACTGAAGTTGTTTTGCCTCCCTATGGGAAGAAAGCCAAGAGAAAAGTTCAACTACTGACTTGCTGAGCTTCAAAACCGATGCCAAGTGTCTTCCCCCAGATTCTCATAGGAAGAAAAACTAAACTCTTGCTTGCACAAAGCACTGTGGCTTGGCTTTTCACTTTCATCTGAAAGCATTTCTGCCTGATAAAAGAACTCAGTGTGTAAACAAGATGTACAGGCTCCCATCTTCAGTGGATAACAATCCTTCGAATGTACAGGCTCCCATCTTCAGTGGATAACAATCCTTCGAATGTACAGATTCCCATCTTCAGTGGATAACAATCCTTTGAACGTATTCTGGGGATGAGTGAGAGAATGCTAAATACACCTGCAGTCTCAGAGCAGATTGCCTATGTTTCCAGTCTCTACTGGTGTACAAAAACTGTGAAATAAGATTCCTAAAATATGACAGTTGCCAAACTGAGTGGCTGGCAAATAATGACCTCTTGCACTCACTATTTAAATATGATATTTTCTATAAAATATATATCATTTTCATTACAAAATATGTTTTCCAAAAAAAGGTATTTCATCAAAGTTGTATTCATACCAACACTATTTCAGCCACCTTTCTGTGGTGTTATTGATTCATTATTGTTTCTTAAATTCCTTTTAAACAATTGAGATATGATTTGCACATAATATAATTTGTCCATTTAAAGTGTATAATGTGTTATGGTTTCTAGTACATTTGCAAGGTTGTGAAGATGCCACTTGTCTTAGTTAAGATTCTATTACAGTGATGAAACCAAAGCAACCTGGGGAGGAAAGGGTTTATCCAGCTTACACTTCAACATCACAGTTTACCATCCAAGTCAGTCAGGATAAGATCTCAAGCAGGGCAGGAACCTGGAGGCAGGAGCTGATGATGCAGATGCCATTGAGGGTT
Organism: Mastomys coucha; assembly: GCF_008632895.1. Lineage (NCBI taxonomy): Eukaryota > Metazoa > Chordata > Mammalia > Rodentia > Muridae > Mastomys > Mastomys coucha. Next base: position 110,676,192 of record NW_022196904.1, read on the forward strand.
GCTGCTTACTGGCTTGCTCCTCGTGGCTTGCTCAGCCTGCTTTTTTATAGAACCTGGACCAGTAGCCCAGGGATAGCACCACCTACAATGGGCCTGAACCCTCCCCCATAAATCACTAATTAAGAATATGCCCTACAGGCTTGTCTACAGCCCTTATCTTATGAAGGCATTTTCCAGCTGAGGCTCCCTCCTCTCCGATGACTCTAGCTTGTGTCAAGTTGACGTAAAACTGGCAAGTACAATACTCCACTCTAGTTTTGAGGGATTTTTTTTTTTTGGTAGCCTACAGGAAGCCCTGTACCTTGAGAATAGAGAGATGGCTCAGTGGGTAAGAACTCGTACTGTTCTTGCAAAGGACCTGAAGTTTGTTCCCAGTACCCACAGGGCAGCTCACAACCACCCATAAGTGCAGTTCCAGGGGATCTGACAACATCTTCTGGTCTCCTCACACTCTTGCACTCACATACCAGCACATGCATATGGACACACCTAATTAAAAATAACTAAATCTTCTGAAAAGCTAAAGTTCATCCACTAGAACCACACTGGCTCCCCATCACATCATCTGTGACCACTGATGCTTCATGTCTGGGTCTCCCTAGCTTCCTCAGTGAGCTAAGCTTTCCCCATCTTTTAGGTCTGTTGACCATTTCCTATGCTTTACCATCCTCTACTTCATTAATTTCTGATGCCACTATTTGCTTCTACTTGCTTTCCACTTAGTATGCTCTTTTCCCTACATCTTGGATGAAAGATTGTAATTTTGTTACAAAGTCTTTCTGTTTTATTTCTTATACTTGTATTTGACTTCTGTTTATCTTTGTTGTTGCTGCTGGTGCTAATTTGGAGCAGGACTTCACTCTAGCCCACAGCAGTCCTCCTGCTTCTGTCCAAGTGCTGGAATGAAGGTGTGAGCACACAAGCTTTCTTCTTTTGAAAACATGGGTATTCATGGTCAAAGTTTTCTGTTTTAGTCACATCTCGTATATTTTGTATGTTGCACCAAATACTCATCTCCAAGTAAGTTGCAACTTCTTTGTGGTCTTGTCATTTGCTTATTCGATGTTGAGAAATGTGCTATTTAATCCCCACAGATCCGTGAGTTCTCCAAATTTCTGTTATTGATTTGAAATTTTTAAAATTACATTTGTGGGCAGAGGGGAGGGAGTGCCCACAGGCCTCCACGTATCTATGGAGGTGAGAAGACAGCTTTCAGGAGTCAGTTCTCTCCTTCTACCATATGGGTCCCCAGAATAGAACTGGGCTTTAAGGCTTCATAGCAAAACCTTTCGTGTGATGACCCACCCACTCACCAGCTAGATTTTATTTGGTTGGTTGGTTGGTTTTGGCCAGGGTCTCACTGACAAAGCTCACGCTATCCCATCCTCCTATCTTGATCTCTCAAGAGTTCAGAGATTATAACTGTGTACCAACTCACCACACCATTACCAACTTCTAGTCACTCTATTATGAGAATATATCATGTGTCTAATCCCTTTAAGTACACTATGGTTTGCTTTATGGGATGCTGTATGAACTCCACTACAAAACTTCATGTGTGATTGGGAGAAGAACATGTACCCTGCTATTGCTGGGTAGAGTGTTTCATAGCTGCCTGCTAGAGTCTAACTCCAGGAGACTAGTTCTAAATCTAGCAACGGAGAGCTACAGTGTTGTCAGACTTCAGTTTCCATAGTAGTCTTCTACCTAGTTGTTCTATCCATCACAGAAAGCAGGGTGTCAAAGGTGTCCTTGCTGTTTTCATGTGGACAAGACATGACACATACCTACATTGAAATGTCACACTGGACCCCAGGAAAAAAAATGTACAACTCTTGTCAATCAAAATAAGACTTTTTTAAAAGACAGGGTAGTGAAGTCTCCAAATCATTTTTGTCCAGCTACCTCTTTCATTCTCAGTTTGGTCCATGCCTATTTCATGCATTTGGAGGCTCTGTTGCCAGATGAATACATGAGTGGCATGCCTTCCAGCGGGGTCAGCACTTTCAAAGCCATGGCTCCCGGCCTCTGGCTTTTGATTGAAAGTCTTTAGCAAGCCTGTCAGTGTCCTTGCTCCAACTTCCTTCCTATCTTCCTCCTGTCTGTTGACGTCCGCCTTATGACCATCTTCGAGTCCAAAGTGCATCTTCTGTCAACAGCATACAACACCATATGTTTCCCAATCCAGCCGGTCAGAGTTGCTTTGTTCTTATTGGGTTACTTACTTAATCCATTAACATTTATGACTATAGCTGGAACCACAGATTCCTGAATGCTAACTTCTTTGTTTTGGTTTGGTTTGGTTTGGTTTTCTACAAAAGGCACCTTAAAGATGCTACTCATATTGAGGTGCCATTTGCTCCTGACTGTCTTAGAACATTTGTCTCTTATCTTTATGCAAAAAATAATAGTTTGGAAGATATACACCTTCAGCTCATTATCCTCCTCCTCAAAACCCTGAGGGCCTTTGGTATTCAGTATTGCTGGGAACAATACAGTTCTACATTACTTGTTCTTGTAACTGCCATATATTACATAATTGAGTTTGGTTTGGTTTGGTTTTTGAGACAGTGTCTCTGATAGCCCAGGCTGGCCTCATATTTGCTATGTAATTGAAGATGACCTTGATTTTCTGAGCCCCTTACTTCTCCCTCCCAAGTACTAGAGTTATAGGCACCTGTATAAATCATCTGTCTTATGCAGTTCTGGGGATCAAATGCCTGCTAGGCAAGTACTCTACTAACTGATCCACATCCCTAGTCACTCATGTTGGTTTTTGATACAGGGTCTTGGTGTGTACCTCATGCTGGCCTCAAGCCTGAGATGGTCCTGCTTCCACCATCTATATATTAGAATCACAGGCCATGCTCTGTTTGTCTAACCATCATAGATTTAAACGCTAACAGTAGTTACCTAACAAATGCTCTCCTGGTTTAATGGCTGTGGGGCTGAGGGACTATGGTGGTTTGAATAAGAATGGCACCCATAAACTCATATTTAAATGCTTATGGTATGGCACTAGAGGCATGGTTTTATTGAATAAATAAAACCATGGGATGACACTGGGATGGTCTTTGGGGTTTCAAGTCCCCAGCCAGGCCCAGTGGGTCTCTCTTTTCCTACAGCCTTTGGATGCAGATGTAGAACTCTCAGCTCCTCCTCCAGCACCATGTCTGCCTGCATGCCGCCATGCTTCCCACTGTGATGCTAGTGGGCTAAATCATCAGAGAGAAGCAGAAATCCTGAGCCCTAACGGTACATTGGAACCATGGCATCACTCAGGCTTCACTTAAGATCAATTTGATCAGAATCTCCTAATTAAAGTTCTGTTACTTTAAATTTGTACTTATTTTTATTTAGGTATATTGTGTGTACCTGTTTGCACATTTGTGCACCACACACATGCAGGTGCCCTTGGAGGCCAGAAGAAGGTGTTGGATCCCTGTGATTGGATTTACAGGATTGTGAGATCCTGATGTGGGTGTTAGAAACTGATCCTGGGTCTTCAGAAGGTACATAAATGTTAAGATAACTACTGAGTCTCTTCTCCAGCCCCGAGGTCCTGTCAGTTTTCATTCCTACGGGGATTCTAATGTGTCAGAGGAGAGAAAACTGGGGTACTCACACTAAGTAAAATATAACCAAGTTTCCACAAAGGGCATAAAGGAGTGTTCCTTTCTACTCCGTGAGATATTACTGCTGGGATTAAAGGTGTGTGCCACTGTCCAGCTGCATTCTTATAAATGAAAACATTTAATTGTGGCTGGCTCACAGTTCAGAGATTTAATCGACTAGCATCACAGTGGGAAGCATGCAGGCAGACATGGTGCTGGAGGAGGAGCCGAGAGATCTACATCTGGATCCAAAGGCAGTAGGGAAAGAGAGACCCACAGGGCCTTGGTTTGCATTGGTGGAGATGAGGGACAGTTCATCTAATAAACTTCATACCACATGTGCTCATCCTTGATAAGTAAGGATAGGACCCTTGGTAAGGAGGCAGGAAGGCTTGGTGTTTCTGGGTGTGTATATGGAAGAAGACATAGTTTTTGTGGTGTGCGTGTGTGTGTGTAAGGGTGAGTGTGTGTGTGTGAGGGTGAGTGGCATGTGTGTGTGTGTGTGTGTGAGGGTGAGTGTGTGTGTGTGTGTGTGAGGGTGAGTGTGTGTGTGTGTGTGTATAAGCCAGAGGTCAGTCAATGTCAGATGTCCTCAATCTATCCCCACCTTGTTTTTGGTCCCTTACTGAACCTGGAGCTCCCAGTTCAGCTAGATGGCTTGCTAGCTAAGCCCCAGGTTTCTCCTGCCTCTCCCTCCCAGCACTGGCACTGCAGGTATGTGCTCCATGCTGGTTTGTTTGTTTGTTTGTTTGTTTGTTTAATGTGGGTGCTAGGGACCCAAACTCAGGTCCCCATGCTTACACAGCAAGCACTTTGATACCTGACCCATCTTCCCAACCAGAAGATGTAGACATCTCCCCAAACCTTTCCCAAGTCAACAAGTCCCCAATTCTTTCCTCAAAGCTCCAGCCTTATGACTTTTTCAACATGGCGCTGGGCTACATCTCTGTGTTTTATGTCCCTTCTTTAACCACTCACCTTGGATAAAGACAAATGGTAATGGCTGATGCAATTAATACATTTGTCTCGGTATTCTACGTAATGAAACAGGGCCACAAGACTAAGAAACAATTTGCTCCAGATCACAAAATGGTAAGGCTGGAATGTGAATGCAGAGCACCAGACTTCAAGCTCCATGACTTCAGCCACTGTGCCAGAACATTCCCAATGCAAAAATAATGGGGATGGTCCCTTCGACTTCTATAACCCTAGAAGAGGAGCTGGGTGCAAAATGGCATCATCCAGGACAACTGTTTGTGCAGCATCTAAAGATGCTGAGAAATTTGAACTCCGCATCCCAAGGTCTGAAGCCACAGATGGTGCTTCACTCCACCAAGTTCACCTGTTTCCCCAGGTGATTCTACTCTGGAGCCTCCAAAACATCCTTGCCCTAGCCTTAATTTCTGAGACGGGGCTTCCTTCTTCTCTGTACCCAGGCATCTCAGCCGACACAAGCCACTAACTAATCTGTGACCACAGTGGCTCTCACTTGGCAGGTGGACATAGAGGTCCTGGTACACAGGTGGAGATGCTGCTCAGGGCACACTCTCTGCCCTCAGCCCACAGGGGGAGGCTGGCTGCTGAAGCCCATTATCCTGGGCAAGAGGGCTGGGGAGGGCAGGGGGGGGGGTGGTCGTTCAGAGAACACAGAGAAGCTGTTAAGTAGAAAGCCGGTGAGCTTCACCCTTTTGTTATTCCCTCTCTGCACTGTCACTCCAACAAGCTTTGCCTGACACAGGGGCATTAATTTTTCATGCTGCCCTACTGCAGACACACAGATTGGATTGGGGCTATGATGAATGAAACTCGGATACAACTGGGAGTCTGGAGATGCCAGGCTACAGGTCACATCATGCTCCATCTCAGCCTCTGGTCCCCACAACACTGCTTTACATGCACTCCTGTGGTTCCACAGAGCCAGAGGTGACTGCTGAGGGGAGGGAATACAATATCCTCAGCTGGTAACAGGAAAGTTGATTAAGAAAAATTCACTCCCTCTATCTGGTTACTGATCTCCTGTTTATCTTCATTTGAACCATCCTGGGTAGATGTGTTTTAATTGCAAGCCACTTCCATTCTTTTTTCCGGAACCAGGCAGGGCATACATTATAAAATAAATAAATGATTAAGAAACATCTAATTATTGTTATTAGTTTCTTACTTGGAGGGACTTCCAAGCTGCTGCTTATTAAAGTCATTCATCAAGGAGCCACCGTGCCCTTTCTGGAGGCATTGCTCCCAGGACCGACATGGGAGTAGCTGTCTCATGCTGTACGTGGGGCTTAATAAACATGGGCAATATTGATGGCTGTGAATTCCTCCCTTAGCCTAAGCGCCAGTATGATGGATTGATGCTTCCTAAACATGGAGACTATTTCTCCAGCCATTCATCAGCCCTACCACAAATACAGGTGTCAGCCTGAGCCGACGTCAGACTCTAACTGCCTCCCCCCAGAGCACAGGGAGAGAAGTCTGCATTTCCCACCCAGGGACCTCATCAATTTTGCATGCACTGCAGTCCCCTGACTTGTTAAATATTTATAACAATGTCATTATTTACCAAACAAGCTACCGGGCTTCGTCAGTGCCCCCACCCACCCAGAGAAAAACTCAGGAGTATAGAGTAGGGCCCTCCCGCTGAAGAACCTTCAGGATAAGGATGGTTGAGTCTGGCAGGCAGATTTCTCTGCCTTCCTTCTAATATGTGTTCTAAGGAATCTATAAGGCTTTGGGACAGGTGGTTGCCGGGTGGCAAGTCAGCCCCCAACTGGAGATCACAACACTACAACACTAGGAGAGAACAGTTGAGTAGTGGTTGGTCCTGGCTATTGGGGTAGTCACACTGACCTTTCTCGTCCCCAGATCTAGCCTTCATTCATTCTTCCCTGTGACACCAGTCAAGAGCTGTGTGAATCTTTCTGGCCTTGGAAGATGATAAGCCTGCAGAAAGAACCTCACTCCTTCTGCAAGGGTTTCCTGAGCACTGACAGAGGCAGGAACTGGAATGACAATGTGTGCTTGTTTCCTCGAAGGGCCTCCTCTTCCTGACAAAGCCCATCTGCAGGGGCCCTAGTGGGAATGCCACTTCAGCTTCCTTGCTGTTCCTATATGGGCTCTAGACCAGTGGCTCTCAATCTGTGGGTTGTAATGCCTTTGGGTAGGGGTGGGGGGTGGAATATCAGATATCCTGTATAGCAGATATTTACATTACAATTTACAACACTAGCAAAATTATAGTTATTAAGTATCAACGAAAATAACTTTATGGTTGGGGGTCACCACAATGTGAGGAACTGTATTATAGGGTCGTAGCAGTAGGAAGGCTGAGAACCTCAGTGGGAAGGGAGGGAAGATTCTGAGAGCAGATGAGGTTCTGAGAAACATTTACTTCCTGATGGGTGGGGAGGTGGGGAGGAGGGAAAACAGTGGTTGGTCTGTATTGTATGGGGAAAAAAGCAAGCAAGAAAGGAAAGGGAAGGGGAGGGAAACCTAGGTGGGAAAAGGCCTTATTTTTTTTTTCATCTAGATGTTGTCACATTTTCAGAACTATGACAGTCACTAAGGAAAAATTTGGAGACAAAGCCTGATGTACTAAGAAGAGCATGAATAAGTAAATAAATAACTATACAAATAAATAAATAAATTCCCCCAGTCCTTGATGACGCAGGTGAGGGACCAAGCTTCCTAGCACCTGCCATACCTCTTGACTTCCAATGGAGAGTTTTTGTTTTGTTTTGCTTCTTTTATTGAAAATAGATTTTTTTTTCATACAATATATTCTTATTATGGTTTTCCCCTCCCCCTACTCCTACCAGTTCTTCCCCACCTCCCCTCCCAACCAGATCCACACCCTTTCTGTCACTCCTTAGGAAAAGAACAAGCATTTAAGGAAAAATAAATAGAATACAATAAGATAAATAAAACACCAACAAACCAGAACAATCAAGAGAAAAGAGACAAAGAAAAGGCACAAGAAATGCATAAAGATTCAGAAACACACATGTTCGAATACACAGGGTTCCCTTAAAAACACAAAGCCAGAAGACATAAGATATTTGCAAAGGACTTGTAAGATGTGAATAGGAAAAAAAAAAGCCCTGCTTAGCATTATGAGATAAAGAACCTCCAAAGATGTCATTGAGTTCATTTTGTGTTGGCCATCTACTGCTGGGCATGGGCCTACCCTTACGAGTTGTTTGTTTCCCCAGTGCGACCAGATTCCTTTGGAGAAAACTAATATTTCATTGTCGAGTGACCACCAACTAGAGACAGCTTCTGGGTTAGGGATGGGGCATGTGTCCACTTCTCCTTTCAGCTCCAGGACCCCATCTTGGGCAGACCCATGCAGGCCCTGGGCATGTTGCCTCAGTCTCTCTGAGTTCATATGTGCACAAGCCCTGTTGTATCTAGAAGGCTTTGATTTCTTGGTGGCCTCTATTCCCTCTGGCTCTTTCCAACTTTCCAACTCTGCAGTTTCCTGAGAGCCCAGAGAAGAGAATTTCCTGAGAGCACAGAGACTCCCATTTTATGGCTGAGTATTTCAAGATTGAAGAGAAGTTTTTGAGCTTGCCCCCCCCAAAAAAAGCATCATAGGCAAGACCCACCTGGATGGATGATGATTTCAAAATCTGAGGAGAAATGGGATGCTTACATGGCCAAGATATGTAATGTTGATGAAAGAGAGGCTAGCCACTTCATAATGTTGAGAATCACCAAGTAGTCAAGGTCATGATCAATGCCTTGTTAAGCCTTCAGAAGCACTAAGCAAAGTACTCTATTTTTGTGGGATTCTCCCCCCAGATGCAGAACCTTAGTCATTTCATGAAAAAATATATGACAAGTCCTAGTTTGAAAGACATCCTGTACAAGTGGCTCAAAGACTTCAAGTGTCAATGTCATGAAAAGTCGAGAAACCACAAGACAACTAGATGTGACCTGGTATCAGAGATGGAGTGCTTAGATGGCAAAAGAAAAACAAACAAAAACAAAACAAAACAAAACAAAAAAACATTAGAAAAATAAGCAGGTGAAATCCAGCTGGAGTCTGCATTATGCCAGTGTTAACAACTCTCTTTGACCTCTGCACTGTGGATATAATATAGGCTGCCCCCGAGGAAAGCAAAGCAAAGGATATGAGGGAAATCACTGAACAATTTTCACAACTGTTCTATAAATCTGAATGCTTCTTCACTATTAACAAAATATATGCCCAAGAGCACACTCTAAATTCTGTTAGTAAACTGTACACATTTTATCAACTTCTGAGTTTGATGTAGTAAAAACTCTTCAGGGATCACACAGAGGATTGTATGGAGTCTTCAGGAGTTCCCTTCTGGAAACCATATCACCATAAGCCCTTGTGTGTGTTACTACATTTTCCTGTTTAATTGTTGAGTATTGGCATGATAGGAGAATAAAACCATAAGCTTTGCAATAAAACCATTCAAGTTCAGTTCCTAGCCAAGATCTACCATACGTTGCCCCTGTGGCTTGCCATTATTTATATTATCAGGACCTCTGCACAAAATTAAAATAATGGAGCCTCCTTTGGTTACCTATCACTAAAACATCTGCAATAGCAATTATTAGGGAATAAAAAGACAAAAGACCTACTTACATGGTAAGCATATCTCACTGTTAAAGAAAATGGACAAATCAGCAACTTCCCAGTACATAAAATGCTCCTCTAAAATAAAATGCAGCAATAAGTTGAAAAACACCTAAGAAAGAGGTGCACTAGACTTGGGGATCCAAATACTCAGAGGTTCCATTTGAGATGAGGAAGCGCTTGCCTTTTTAACATCAGAGGGAAAAGTTCTCTGGCAGAGAACACATCTAGGCCTGAGCCCAGAACAA
>NW_022196904.1:110685671-110687111 GCF_008632895.1 Mastomys coucha
AAAAAAATCAGCTCCTATCATGACTGATGAAAGTGTTTTTAACATCTGAATTTTGGTGCTCCCCTATCTTCCCCCAACCCCCATGGTAAAGTCTAGTTCCTCATATTAAGAGGTGGGGTCTTGAGGGAGTGACTATCTCATGAAGGGATAATCCTTATTAATGATACTAATGTTATCAGACAACAACTAGTGTGGTTCCACAAACTCATGTGTTTGAATGATTGGGCCATGGGGAGTGGCACTATTAGGAGGAATGGCCTTGTTAGAGTAGGTATGGCCTTGCAGAAGGAAGTATGTCACTCTGGGGGTGGGCTTTAAGGTCTCTCTATACCTAAGCTCAGCCCAATGTGGAATTCCAGTCTCCTCCTGGCTGCATTTGGATCAAGGTGTAGAATTCTAAGCTCCTCCAGCACCATGTCTGCCTGGATGTTGCTTTGCTCCCAACCATGATGATAATGGACTAAACCTCTGAAACTGTAAGCCAGCCCCACTTAAATGTTGTCCTTTATAAGAGTTGCCTTGGTCACAGTGTCTCGTCACAGCAACGGAAACCCTAAGTAAGACATCAATTACTTTATAAGTAATATGTTTAAGAAAACGGTCCTTATAAAAAGTGTTGAAGTACATTTCTACCTCCTTTTTCACCTAGGAGGAGGTACCGCAGATCCACAGCCCTCTCTGACCCTTCCCTGCAAGCAGAGAGCTTGCCTTTGGGGAGTACTCCAACCCAGAGACTCAGGTGAGATTTCCATTTTTTCTCTGGTGATCTTCTAAGGCAGGACCAGCCAGGAGGCACAGGCCTCAGAAGTGGCAGGGCAGCCAGCAAAGGATCCTTTCTACCTCCCTCTTCACCTAGGAGGAGGTACTGCAGTTCCACAGCCCTCTCTGCCTTTTCCCTGCAAGTAGAGAGCCTGTCTCCAGGGTTTGTTCTGACCCCAGGACTCAGGAAGGATGACTGAGCCACAGACCACTACACACAGGTCCTACCTGAGGAGAGCTGATCTCCCAGAAGTGCTGACACAGGCTTACAGACCCACAGGAGGAACAAGCTCCATCCAGAGACAACAAGAACATCTAACACCTGAGATTAACAGATGGCGAAAGGCAAACGCAAGAATCTTACCAACAGAAACCAAGACTACTTGGCTTCATCAGAGCCTAGTACTCCCACCACAGCAAGTCCTGGATATCCCAAAACACCAGAAAAGCAAGATTTGGATCTAAAATCATATCTCATGATGGTGATAGAGGAATTTAAGATGAATATGAATAACTCCCTTAAAGAAATACAGAACACAGGTTAGACAGGTTCAAGCACTTAAAGAGGAAACACAAAAATCCCTGAAAGAATTACAGGAGAACACAAGTAAATAAGTGTAGGATGCCGTCCCGCAGCTCCTACTTGTGTGGGGTTCCACGAACCGAGGATTTGGAAACCTG
>NW_022196904.1:110687897-110689033 GCF_008632895.1 Mastomys coucha
TTAAAGGGCCAGTAAATATCTTCAACAAAATTATAGAACAAAACTTCCCTAACCTAAAGAAAGAGATGACCATGAACATACAAGAAGCCTATAGAACTCCAAATACACTGGACCAGAAAAGAAATTCCTCCCACCACATAATAGTCAAAACACCAAATGCACAAAACAAAGAAAGAATATTAAAAGCGGTAAGGGAAAAAGGTCAAGTAACATATAAAGGCAGGCCTATAAGAATTACACCAGACTATAAGAATTACTACCATACACCAGAGACTATGAAAGCCAGAAGATCCTGGGTTGCTGTCATACAGACCTTAAGAGAAAACAAATGCCATCCCAGGGTATAGTAGCAAAACTCTCAATAACCATAGATGGAGAAACCAAGGTATTCCATGACAAAACCAAATTCACACAATATATTTCCACAAACCCAACCCTTCAAAGGGTAATAAATGGAAAACTTCAACACAAGGAGGGAAACTACATCCTAGAAAAAGCAAAAAAGTAATTTTCCAACAAAATTAAAATAAGATAGCCACATGAACAGATTTCCAACTCTAACAATAAAAATAATGAGAAGCAACAATTACCTTTCCTTAATATCTATTAATATCAATGGACTCAATTCCCCAATAAAAAGACATAGACCATCAGAGTGGGTATGTAAACAGGACTCAACATTTTGTTGCATACAGGAAACCCACCTGAGTGACAAAGACAGACACTACCTCAGAATGAAAGGATGGAAAACAATTCTCCAAGCTAAGAAAAAAGTGGTCCCAAGAAAAAAGTAGCCATTCTAATATTGAATAAAATTGACTTTCACCCTAAAGTGATCAAAAAAGATAAGGAGGAACACTTCATATTCATCAAAGGTATGACCTACCAATTGGAACTTTCAATTCTGAACCTCTATGCTCCAAATGCAAGGGCATCTACATTCATAAAAGAAACTTTACTAAAGCTCAAAGCACACATTGTACCGCACACAATAATAGTGGGAGATTTCAACACCCCATTCTCTGAAATGGACAGATCATGGGAACAGAAACTAAACAAAGACATGGTGAGAAGTTATGAAACAGATGGATTTAACACATATCTATAGAACTTTTTATCCTAAAACAAAAGGATAT
>NW_022196904.1:110689791-110690122 GCF_008632895.1 Mastomys coucha
AACTAGAGGGCACAGAGACAGTATCCTAGTTAACAAGAACAGAAATGAAAAGGAAGACCTAACAACAGACACTGAGGAAATTCAAAAAATCATGAGAGCCTACTACAAAAGCCTATACTCAACAAAACTGGAAAACCTGGATAAAATGGACAATTTTCTAGACAGATACCAGGTACCAAAGTTAAATCAAGACAAGATCAATGATCTAAACAGTCCCATATCTGCTAATGAAACAGAAACAGTCATTAATAGTCTTCCAAACAAAAAAAAGCCCAGGACCGGATGGGTTTAGTGCAGAGTTTTATCAGACCTTCAAAGAAGACCTAATACC
>NW_022196904.1:110690712-110691601 GCF_008632895.1 Mastomys coucha
TAGTAAAAATGGCCATCTTGCCAAAAGCAATCTACAGATTCAATGCAATCCCCATCAAAATTCTAACTTAATTCTTCACAGACTTAGAAAGAGCAATTTGCAAATTCATCTGGAGTAACAAAAAACCCAAGATAGCAAAAACTATTCTCAACAATAAAGGAACCTCTGGTGGAATCACCATCCCAGACCTTAAGCTGTACTACAAAGCAATTGTGATAAAAACTTCATGGTATTGGTACAATGACAGGCAAGTAGATCAATGAAATAGAATTGAAGACTCAGAAATGAACCCACAAGCCTATGGCCACTTGATCTTTGACAAAGGAGCTAAAACTATCCAGTGGAAAAAAGATAGCATTTTCAACAAATGGTGCTGGTTCAACTGGCGGTTAGCATGTAGAAGGCGGCAAATTGATCCATCCTTATCTCCTTGTACAAAGCTCAAGTCCAAGTGGATCAAGGACCTCCACATAAAACTAGATACACTCAAACTAATAGAAAAGAAAGTGAGGAAGAGCCTCAAGCACATAGGCACAGGGGGAATTTTCCTGAAAAGAACACCAATAGCTTATGTTCTAAGATCAAGAATCAACAAATGGGATTTCATAAAATTGCAAAGCTTCTATAAGGCAAAAGACACTGTCAATAGGACAAAACGGCAACCAACAAATTGGGAAAAAAATCTTACCAATCCTATATCTGATAGAGAGGGATAATATCCAATATATACAAAGAACTCAAGAAGTTTGACTCCAGAGAAACAAATAACCCTATTTAAAAATGGGGTACAGAGCTAAATAAAGAATTCTCAACCGATGAAGACCAAATGGCTGAGAAGCACCTAAAGAAATGTTCAACATCCTTAGTCATCACGGAAATGCAAATCAAA
>NW_022196904.1:110691823-110704931 GCF_008632895.1 Mastomys coucha
GAGGAACACTCCTTCATTGCTGGTGGAATTGCAAGCTGGTACAACCACTCTGAAAATCAGTTTGGCAGTTCCTTTGGAAATTGACATAGTACTACCAGTGGTCCCAGCTATAGCACTCCGGGGCATATACCCAGAAGATGCTCCAACATGTAATAAGGACACATGCTTCACTATGTTCATAGCAGCTTTATTTATAATAGCTAGAAACTGGAAACAACCCAGATGTCTCTCAACAGAGGAATGGATATAGAAAATGTGGTACATCTACACAATGGAGTACTACTCAGCTATTAAAAACAATGAATTTATGAAATTCTTGGGGAAATGGATGGACCTGGAGAATAACATCCTGAATGAGGTAACCCAATCACAAAAGAACACACATGGTATGCATTCTCTAATAAGTGAATATTAGCCTAGAAGAGCAGGATACACAAAGTACAAACCACAAACCATAAGAAACTCAAGAAGAAAGAAGACCAAAGTGTGGATACTTCATTCCTTCTTAAAAAGGGGAACAAAATGCCCATGGAAGGAGTTGTAGAGAGCAACATTGGAGCAGAGACTAAAGGAAGGACAATTCAGAGACTGCCCCACCTGGGAATCCTTCCCATATTCAATCATCAAATCTAGACACTATTGTGGATGCCAACAAGTGCTGGATGACAGGAGCCTGACATAGCTGTCTCCTGAGAGGCTCTGACAGTACCCGACTAATACAGAAGTAGAGGCTCACAGCCATCCATTGGACTGAGTACAGGGTCCCCAATGAAGGAGCTAGAGAAAGGACCCAAGAAGCTGAAGGGTTTGCAGCCCCTTAGGACGAACAACAATATGAACTATCTAGTACCCTCAGAGCTCCCAGGGACTAAAACTCCAACCAAAGAGTACACGTGGAGGGAATCATGGCTCCAGCAGCATATGTATAGCAGAGGACGGCCAAGTCAGTCATCAACGGGAGGAGAGGACCTTGACCCTGTGAAGGTTCTATGCCACAGTGTAGGGGAATGCCAGGGCCAGTAAGCAGGAGGGGGTGGGATGGTGAGCAGGGGAAGGGAGGAGGGAACAGGGATTGTTCTAGTTTTGGGGGCGGTTTATTTCATTTTATTTTATTTTTTGGAGGGGAACCTGGGAAAGGAGATATTGTAAATAAAGAAAACATCTAATAAAAAAAAGTGTTGAAGTAGCCTGGGTAGATATCTTGAAGACACTCAGAGACTACAGATGTCAACCCAGACAAAACTTTTAATCACTTTTAATATCCAGCAAAAATTTTAATCACCAGAGATGGAGAAAACAAGATATTCCACAATAAAACCAAATTTAAACAATATCTATCTACAAATCCAGCCCTATAGAAGATACTAGAAGGAAAACTCCAACCTAAGAAAACACCAGAAATAAATAACCCCATACCAGCAAAAACTAAAAGAAGGAAAACAAGCTCTCTCTCTCTCTCTCTCTCTCTCTCTCTCTCTCTCTCTCTCTCTCTCTCTCTCTCTCTCTCTCCCTCCCTCCCCCTCTCTCTCTCTCTGCCTCTCTCTCGCTCTCTCGCTCTCTCGCTCTTGCTCTCTCGCTCTCTCACTCTCGCTCTCTCTCTCTCTTTCGCTCACTCTCTCCCTCTCCCTCTCCCTCCACCACCACCACCACCAACAATGTGAAAATAATAGGAATTAACAATCATTGGTCATTAATACGTCTCAACATCAACAGCCTCAATCCTCTAGTAAAAAGGCAGAGCCTAACAGAATGGATGTGTAAACAGGATCCATCATTCTGCTTCTACAAGAAACATACCTCGGCAACAAAGATAGACACTACCTCAGAGTAAAGAGCTGAAAAATATGTTTTCCAAGCAAATGAACCCAAGAAGCAAGCTAGAGTAGTCATTGTAGTATCTAATAAAATAAACTTTCACCCAAAATTAATAAAAAAAGATGACACTTCATACTCATTAAAGGAAAAACA
This sequence comes from Mastomys coucha, assembly GCF_008632895.1. Lineage (NCBI taxonomy): Eukaryota > Metazoa > Chordata > Mammalia > Rodentia > Muridae > Mastomys > Mastomys coucha. Next base: position 110,693,792 of record NW_022196904.1, read on the forward strand.
TGTCCCAAATATATAGGTGCCCAAGGGCACCTACATTTGTAAAAAGAAACTTTACTAAAGCTTAAATCACACAATGAACTCAGCACAATAGTGGAAGACCTCAACGCCTTACTCTCACCAATGCACAGAACATTGAGACAGAAACTAAATCAAGAAATAGTGAAACTAAGAGACATTATGAATCAAAAGGACCAAACAGAATTCTACAGAACATTCCACCCAAACATAAATTAATTTACTTTCTCAGCACCTCACAGAACCTTCTCCAAAATTGACCACATACCCAATCACAAAGCAAGTCTCAACAGATGCCAAAAAAAATTGAATAACCCCTTATATCTTATCAGACCACAATAGATAAAAGCTAGGCTTCAACAAGAGAAAGCCTATAAACTCATGGAAACTGAAAAACTCTCTACTCAATGGCCACTGTGTCAAGGATGAAATAAAGATATTGAAGACTTTCTAGAAGTCAATGAAAATGAATGCATTACATACCCAAACTTATGAGACACAATAAAAGCAGTGCTAAGAGGAAAGTTCATAGCACTAAGTGCCTTCATAAAGAAATTGGAGAGATCTCCTAATAGTAATTTAAAAGCACACCTAAAAGCTATAGATCAAAAAAACAACAAAAAACAAAAAAACCAAACACACCCAAGAAGAGTAGATGGCAGGAAATAATCAAAATCGGGGCTGAAATCAATAAATTAGAAACAAAGAGAACAATACAAAGAATCAATGAAACCAAGAGCTGGCTCTTTAAGAAAATCAACAAGAAAGTTATATGCTTAGCCAAACTAAGTAAAAGGCAGAGAGATAGTACCCAAATTGACAAAATTAGAAATGAAAAGGGAGAGATAACTATAGACACTGAGGAAATCCAAAGAATCATTGGGTCTTTCTTCAAAAGCCTGTACTCCACAAAATTTGAAAATCTAAACAAAATTGATGGATCCCAGTTATCAAAGTTAAATCAAGATCAGGTAAATAATTTAAATAATCCTATAACATCTAAGGAATTAGAAGCAGCCATCAAGTCTCTCAACCAACAAAAAGCCAGGGCCAGATGGTTTTAGTGCAGAATTCTACCAGACTTTCAAAGAAGAACTAATGCTAATACTCTTCAAAAAATTCCACAAAATAGAAACAGGAGAAACATTGCCAGACACATTGTATGAGGCTACAGTCACACTGATACCTAAACCACAGAAAGACTAAACAAAGAGAATTTCAGACCAATTTCCCTTATGAACATTGATGCAAAGGTATTCAATAAAATATTCACAATGGGCTGGAGAGATGGCTCAATGGTTAAGAATATCAACTGATCTTCCAGAGGTCCTGAGTTCAATTCCAAGCAACCACATGGTGGCCCACAACCATCTGCAATGGGATCTAATGTCCTCTTCTGGTGTGTCTAAAGACAGTTATAGTGTAGTCATATAAATTAAATAAATACATCTTTTAAAAAAATAGTCACACACTGAAGTTAAGAACATATAAAAAAAAAATCATCCATCATGATCAAGTAGGCATCCTCCCAGGGATGCAGAGATGCTTCAACACACAGAAATCCATCAATGTAATCTACCATACAAACAAACTGAAGAAAACAAAACCAAAACTCCCCCGCCCCACCCCCCCAAAAAACTACCTGATCATCTCATTAGATGCTGAGAAAGCCTTTGAAAAAATCCAATACCCCCTTCATGATAAAAGTATTGGAGTGTTCAGGCATACAAGGCCCATACCTAAGCACAATAAAAGCAATATGCAGCAAACCTACAGCCAACATCAAGTTAAATGGAGAGAAACTTAAAGCAATTCCACTAAAATCAAAGACAAGACAAGGCTGTCTACTCTCTGTGTATCTATTCAATACAGTACTTGAAGTTCTACCTAGAGCAATGAGACAACTAGAGGAAATGAAGGGGACACAAATTGGAAAGGAAGAAGTCAAAGTATTGCTGTTCACAGATGACATGACAAGTATACATAAGTGACACCCAAAATTCTACTCGTGAACTCCTACAGCTGATAAACACCTTTGGCAAAGTAGGTGGATACAAAAATTAACTCAAAATATTTAGAAGCCCTCCTTTATACAAATGATAAATGGGCTAAGAAAAAAATTAGATAAACAATAGCCTTCACAACAGCCACAAATAACATAAAATATCTTGGTGTAAAATCCAACCAAGCAAATGAAAAACCTATATGACAAGAACCTCAAGTCTCTGAAGAAAGAAACTGAAGAAGATACCAGAAGATGGAAAGATCTCTCATGCTCATGGATCAGTGAGATTAACAAAGTAAAAATGGCCATCTTACTAAAAACAATCTACAGATTCAATGCAATTCCCATCAAAATTCCAACATAATTCTTTACAGACTTTGAAAAAACAATTCTTGACTTCATATGGAAAAAGAAAACAGGATAGCTAAAACCAATAACTTCTGGGGGTATCACCACCCCAATTATAAGCTGTACTACAGAGCAATAGCAATAAAACCACATGCTATAGACATAAAAACAGAATGGTTGATCAAAGGAATCAAATTGAAGACTCAGAAATAAACCCTTATACCTACAGATACTAGATTTTCAACAAAGAATCCAAAACCATACAATGGAAAACAGAAAGCATTTTCAGCAAATAGAGCTGGTCTAACTAGATGTTTTCATGTAGAAGAATGCAAATAGATCCACATTTATTACCCTACACAAAACTCAAGTCCAAGCAGATCAAAGACCTAAAAATGGATATACTAAATCTAATAGAAGAGAAAGTGGGGAATAGCCTTGAATTCATTGGTACAGGAGACAACTTCCTGAACAGAACACCAACAACTCAGACACTAAGATCAACAATTAATAAATGGGACCTAGTGAAACTGAAAACTTCTGTAACATAGCGGATACTGTCAGTAGACAAAATGGCAGCCTACAGAATGGGTAAAGATCTTTACCAATCCTACATCTGACAGAGGGCTAATATCTAAAATATGTAAAGAATTCAAGAAGTTAGACTCCAACAACCCAAATAACCCAATTTAAAAATGGGGTACAGAGCTAAACAGAATTCTCAACAGAGTAATCTCTAAAGGCTGAGAAGCACTTAAAGACATGTTTGACATCCTTAGTCATCAGGGAAATGCAAATCAAAACAACTCTAAGATTCCATCTTACACCAGTTAGAATAGCTAAGATCAAAACTCAGGTGACAGCAATGCTGTGAGGATGTGAACCAAGGGGAATACTCCTCCATTGCTGGCAGGACTACAAATTTGTACAACTTCTTTGGAAATCAATCTGCTAGTTTCTCAGAAAATTGGGGATCATTGTACCCTAAGATTCAGACTATACCAATCCTGGGCATACACTCAAAAGATGTTCTACTATCCCACAAGGACATTTACTGAACTATGTTTATAGCAACTTTATTTGTAACAGCCAGAAACTGGAAACAACCTAAGTGTCCCTCAACCCAAGAATGGATAAAGAAAATGTGGTACATTTACACCATGGAATATTATTCTGCTATTAAAAATGAGGACATCATGAAATTTGCAGGCAAATGGATACAACTAGAAAATATTATCCTGAGTGAGATAACCCAGAGAAAGACACACATGGTATGTACTCTCTTGTAAGTGGACATTAGCTGCAAAGTACAGGATAACCATGCTACAATCCATAGACCCAGAGAAGTTAAATAACAAGGAGAGCCCAAGGGAGCATGCTTGAATCTCACTCAGAAGGGGAAATAAAATAGACAGCAGAGGTGGATAAAGAGAGAGGGAACTGATGGGGTTCTGGGGGGGGGGGGAAATGGGGTGGAGATCAGGTGTGGGGAGAGCAGAGATGGGAATGAGAGGATTGAGAGAGAGAAGGGAAACTGGTGAGGAGGGGGCATCTCTGGGACAAGCCAGAGGCAGATTTGCAAATGAAATAGAGGATGCCCAGTTTAATTTTAATTTCAGACAAACAACAGAAGCTTGGAATATGGGAGCTCCTGGAAGGATATGGGGTGACCCTAGCTGAAGACTTCTAGCAGTGGGGGATATAAAGCCTGAAGTGGCCAGTCTCTGTAGCTAGGCAAGACTTCCATTGAAAGGAGTGTTACACCAACTCACCCCTAAAACTTTCAACCCAAAATTTGCCCTGCCTATAAGATGTGCAAGGATAAAGATGGAGCAGAGATTAAAGGAATGACGAACCAATGACTCACCCAACTTGGGTCCCATCTTTTAGGCAAGAACCAATCCCTAACACTATTAATGACACTCTATTTTGCTTGCAGAGAGGAGCCTAGTATAAATGTCCTCTGAGAAGCAGCTGACTGAAACAGATGCAGAGACCCACAGCTAAACATTAGATGGTTGGAGCTTGGGGAGTCTTATAGAAGAGTCTGGGAAGGATTGAGGAAGCTGGAGAGGTCAAGAGTCTGGGAAGGATTGAGGAAGCTGGAGAGGTCAAGGACATCATAAGAAAGACCTACAGAGCCACGTAACCTGGGCCCATGGGGGCTCACAGAGACTGAACCACCAACCAAAGAGGATTCGTGAACTGGACATAGGGCCCCTACTCACATGTCACAGATGTGCAGCTTGGTCTTCACGTGGGTTCCCCAACAATTGGAGCAGGGCCTATCTCTCTGACTTGGGACTCTGTTGCCTGCCTTTCTCCTAGCTAAGCTGCCTTGTCTAGCTTCAGTGGGAGAGGATGTACTAGTTCTGATGAGACTTGATGTGCCAGGATGATTTGGTACTGGCAGGGATGTGCTGCTCTGAGGAGAATTGGAAGGGAAAATGGGAAGAGGTGGAGGGTGTAACTGGGAGGAGAGAAAGGAGGGAACTGCAATGGAGATATAAAGTGAATGAATGAATGAATGAATGAATGAATGAATAGAAAAAAATGATGTAGCTTCTTTACCCTTTCTACCATGAGAGGACATGAGACAGGTATTACCTATAAAAATGGACTCTTATCACTGTATCTGCTGATGCTTTTTAGTTCCCAACCTCTAGAACTAGAAGTGAAATATTTCTATTGTTTATAAATTGATCAGCCAAAGGCATTTTGTCATAGCATTGGGATGGACTGACCCAGAGAGAGTTGGGTGAGTAGACAGATGCATGTGGTGATGCAAGAGCTTGGACTGGAGACCATGGTAACTGAAATACAGGGCCATCAGCGGAGACAGAGGGCAGACTTAGCACATAACTAGAAAAGAGGAATTGGATGGAGCCTACACATGGCCTAGCTACAAAGAAGAGATTTTGTGGAAGAGAAGCATCAAGGATTGTGAGGATGGGCGATGTTATTTACTGAGGCAGAAAGTCTGCGGTCTAGCAGTGTGTGGAGTGTGTGGGTATACACATCTATACTTTTAAAATACTAACTAACTTACCTAGACTCTAATTTATTCAGGAAGCTAGTCCCAACTAAAGCCAATTATTAGCACTTTCTATGTCTCTTGGGCACTAAGGAAAGGTTTTTATTTTGTGGTGGGTTTCTGGCTTGCTCATTGATATACTTGGCAGTGTTCCACACACTCCTGCTGAAAGGCCAATGGAATGAATATCTATTCTATGTTCAATGACCTGGAAGGACGTGGGGTCTTCCACACTGTTTTCAGTCAGATTAGCTCCTGTCTGCCAGTCCAGGAAAAGGGTAAGTTTTCTCTGGAGGGAAACGTCAACCCAATTCAGAACCTCCATGGTATTTTCTAATGCACTGGTTAGCATCAAATCAAAAGACATATCTCAGTGAGTAAAGTTCTTGCCACCAAGCCTGACAACCTGAGAGAACATATACCTGAAAGATGTCCTCTGACCTCCATAAGCATATGGGGGCATGTCCCTGCTACCAAAGAATAAATATAGTATAAAATGAAAATAAATTAAAGCATGCCAAGAAGTGGAACAAACAGCTTATAGAAGGAAATGCACATGGGACTGGATACTAGAGCCATAGTTACAAGCTTTCAGGTAACTACATCACCTGTGAAGACGGACAGCCACATGGGAAGCAGCACCAGACACTCAAATCTACAAATAATCCATGGAAACTGAAAAAGCAATCACCTAAGTGAGGTTGAAAATGATGCAGGTCCAAGAACAGACCGGACACAGCTAGGAGTTGACAGATTTGCAAATGAAATAGAGGATGCCCAGTTTAATTTTAATTTCAGACAAACAACAGAAGCTTGGAATAAATATGCCCCACTCAAAATTTTAGACATTCTAAAACATACCCACTGTTCGTGTGATGTTCCTATTTAATGAGATGCTCCTTATTTTACCAAGAAAGACCAGACACAGCCGAAGAGAAGACTTGTTCTGCTAGAGATATCCAGAGTGAAAAATGATATTTTTAAAGACTATGAAAAAAATCCTAGGAAGAAAACAAATGAAAGAGACATCTGAGACTTGGTGAACCATCTAAATCGCATGAAGCCTAGAAAGCAAACATGTACCAGAAGTGATATTTAAAGCAACAAATGGCTGAGGTGTTTCCAAGTCAGATTCACTTCTTGAGGAATAAAAACAAGAAACCCCACACCTTAGCCCATCAGAAGAAAGCTGATGGAAAATTAATCCCTTCAAAGCATCCAGGAGGAACCATCCCACCCATATTGTACAAGGATGAGCAATAAGACTGACCACAGGCTCACCAATGGAAGAGGCCCATGGAATGAAAATGAAAAAATTATAATCTCTAATGGAAGAGGCCCATGGAGTGAATATGAAAAAAATATAATTTCCAACCTAGAGTTCTATCCCTAGTGAAAATCCCCTTCAAAACTGAAAATAGGGTCCAGGTTAGTTGACTGTTGGTCTTCCTGTGGAGTTTCTATCCTCTTCAGGGTCCACAATCCTTCCTCCTATTCTTGCATAAGTCCCCAAGCTCCGTCCACTGTTTGGCTGTGGGTGTCTGTATCTGTCTGAGTCAGCTGCTGGGTGGAGCCTCACAGAGGACAACATGCTCCCATCTGCAAACATAACAGAGTATCATTACTAGTGTCAGGGATCGGTGTTTGCCAATGGGACGGGTCTCCTATTGGGCCAGTTATTGGTCGGCTGTACTCTCAGTCTCTGCTCCATCCCTCATGCCTGCATTTCTTGTAGACAGGATAAGTTTTGGGAGGAAAGTTTTGTGGGTGGGCTGCTGTTCCTATTGCTCCATTGGGGTTCCTGCCTGGCTACAGAAGGAAGCCTCTTGAGGCTTTCAGAGCCTGAACCAACAACCAAAGAAGATATATGGGCTGGGCCTAGGCCTCCCTGCACATATGTAGCAGATGTACAACTCTGTCTTCCTATGGGTCTCGAAAACTTGGAGCTGGGCTGTCCCAAAAACTCTTGCCTGTCTGTGGGATATGTTCTTCTAGCTGGGCTGCCTTGTCTGGCCTCAGTGGCAGAGGATGCGCCTAGTCCTGCAGAGACTTGATGTGCCAGAGTGGGGGAATACCCAGGGAGCTTTCCACCCACTCAGAGGAGAAGAGAAGGGGGAGGAATTGTGGGAGGAAGTAACCAGAAAGGGAACAACAAATGGAATATAAAGTGAATATGTAATAAAAAAATTAAAAACTGATAATAATGTAGGGATGTAGCTTAGAGGTAGAGTGATTACCTCATACCTGCATATCTGGAATGTAGCTTAGAGAAAGAGTGATTACCTCACACCTGCATATCTGGGAGTCTCATCCTGGATACAATAGGGTTGGGGGGGCTGAAACCTAAAGAATACACATATATAAAACCAGCCAAGCGGAGAATGAGAACAGCAGATAAGCATGAAAACAGTGGTGGGGCCTAGTATTCTGGAAGATGCAAAGATAAGTAATGCTGTGGAGATGATGGCCAGGATGGGAGAGGAGGGGAGAGGTGAGGAACAACTCTCCCAGCAAAGAGAGTGTTGGGGTGAGCAGAGATGGTACTGCTGAGGACAAGCAGGGTTGTAGCATGTTTCCATGTAGTCTTAGTGTTTCTACTGCTGTGCTACATACTATAACCAAAGAAGCTTGGGGAACTGAGGGTTTATTTCATCTTGTGGCCCAGGGAAATTATGGTAGGAACTCAAAGCAGGAACCTGCAAGTGGGAACTGGTGCAGAGGCCATGGAGGAGTGCTGCTGACTGACGTGCTCTTCATGGCTTGCTCAGTCTGCTTTCTTAAGACAACCCTGGACCATCAGCCCAGAAGGTGGCACTGCCCATAATGCACTTGGCTCTCTAGCATTAATCACTAACTAAAGAAATGCTCCATAGACATGCTTACAGGCCAATATGGTGGGAACATTTTCTCAATTGACATTCTCTCCTCCAGTATGACTCTAGCTTGTGTTAAGGTCACATAAAATCTAGCTAGAGCATGTCAGCAATCAGGAAACATATCTAATATCTAACTAACCTCTCGTGTGTGTGTGTGTGTGTGTGTGTGTGTGTGTGTGTGTGTGGTGTAACCTACAACTTTGAGCATGCTAGTCACACACTCTACCACTGAACTACATCCCTAATCTCTGGACTAAAAGATTTATCTCCCAGAATAAAGATTTTTTGTTCCAGTTTCTTTCTTCTCTTTCTTCCTACCTCTTTCTTTCTTTCTCTCTTTCTCTTTCCTTCTTTCTTCCTTCCTTCCTCCCTCCCTTTCTTTCTTTCTTCTATTCTTTCTTTCTTCCTTTCTTTCTTTCCTTCTTTCTTCTTTTAACTATAAAGAAACATTTTCAATTAGAAAATAGAAGATCCTTGCTGCTGTTCAGTTCTCTGTCATGCCTAAAGCAAATACCCCCCCAGTCAAAAGGTTAACCATCTTTTAATGACAAAACATACATGGATCAATAAACACAAATGATTTCCTCTTTAAAAATATAAAGACATTTCTAATCAAATAAGAACTGTGCAAATGCACCATTAACATAGGCTTAAAAGTAAAATGCTAACAGGAATTCTTCAAGCAAACCAATCCCAGGGTGAGCTACAGAAAGGCTTGAGAAGCAATGAAAGCAAACGTCCTGTAAATCTAGGTGAATACTGACTGTGATGTTAGTAACATTAAGTATAAATAGAATCAGAATACATGCACATAGTAGACGGTCAGAAAGAGCAAGGGAATCAAAGTGCTGTCCAGCCCCAAGGGTGAGAGAATGCAGTGCTGAGGCAGCACATACCTGTGATCTCAGCACTTGGAGTGGGAGTGGGTGCACTGGAAGTCAGCATGAAGTACATGGTGACACCCTGTCTTTAAAAACAAAATGACAATCAAAAGCAGAGGTGGAGGCAGGGTTTTGAGTATGAGACAAATTTGGAAAAGAGTAAGAACATGGGCAGGTGAGGTATCTTTAGTGCAAACCAGAGGACCCACCCGAGTATTTATCTACAGCATCCAAGTGAAAAGCCAAGTGGGGTGGCATACATAACTGCACACTCTTCCCAGCACTGGAGAGACAGAGACAGAAGCATCCCTAGAGCTTGGTGGCCAGCTAACTCAGTGAAACCAGTAAGACTGTCTCAAAAAGAAAGGTGGGGACAACTGAGGATACCCGCTGTCAACCTCCCACCCCTCATGCAAGCGCACATATGTCCAACCACATGCATGTGTACATTGACACATGAACACATACACATACACACCTATATATGCACAAGTGCTTGGTGTTTTAAAAGAGTAAGAAAGAAGAGACAGATTAAGCAGATGGGAGAGAAGATGAAAGGGTGGAAGGAAGGCAGGAGTCACATTAAAAACTAAGAAGCCAGGTTGGTAGTGCACACCTTTAATCCCAGCACTCTTGAGGCAGAGGCAGGAGGCCAACCTACCTGGTCTACAGAGTGAGTTCCAGGACAGTCAGGGCTACACAGAGAAAATCTGTCTCAAAACAAAAACAAAAACAAAAATAAAAACAAACCAAAAAATATTTTTAAAGTAAAGCAGATGATACAAACATCAAAGAAACAGTAATAGATAAAACCAAGCACACTAGTAATTACAGTAAGTTTAAGTATAGCCAACACCCCATTAATGAATGCCTCCTCGTGTAGAAACCTTACCTACATTCCACAGGTGAAGACTTGCAGGCACAGAGAAGTTGAGCAACTTGTCCAGATTGTCTAACCGTCAAGTCACAGTAGCAGGGCTTAAACGCAGCAGCGAGTCTCCTCTGCGTAAGTCCTCCCCAGCCCCACCACTCTAGGTCACCTGTCCTGCAGCCTTGCCCAGATGCTTGCAGCAAACTCTTAACTTACCTCTCAGGTGCCATGTTGTTGTCATGGTGACCACAAAATGGCTTAAATTGGACCTCATCTCTTCCCCCAAATTAAACTCTTCCTGATTGTAATTTACTTGAGAACACAGGTCATATGAGGTTCCTTTAGAATGATCACATTCCTTTGTTCAGCTGCTTCTTACCCTGGCCAGGAAAGGCTTCCTGTGGTTTCTAAAAGGAGTTTCCCTTGTGTGGAATGAGAGCTATCCTGCAAGTCCTCCAGGGTTAGCACTTCTTCCATCACTATGGTTACAATGATAGCTACCACTCACTGAACATTTTCTCTATGCCCAGTACAGTGGGTCAGGCTTAAAAAGTATCATTCCCCTTTAACCTTCATGATTTCATCCCACAGACAGGATGGTTGACTCAGTCAGTCTGCCAGTAGTTCAGAAAGTTACCACCATGTGCTGTCCTTTAAGAGGAAGAAGAGCAACCCATCTCCCTCAAACATGTATGGCACCAGCTGACTGAGTGACATGCAGAACATAAGATTAGGGAGGAAGCAGACTGTAGTGTGAGAGGGTGATCCAGGAGGACTTTGAGATGATGTGAGGGTGAAGAAATGGACCATTTCTTTGTTTCAGAGCTGGCAGGCAGAATGCTCTGAGGATGTGGAGGGTGGTGCTGAAATGTCACATTGGCTACTTTGACCCTGACTAGATAGACCCTATTGCTGGGCCAAAGAAGATAGTGCTGCAAAGGACCTGGCTCCACCTTAGAGTAACAGAAAACTGTCATCTTCCCCCATGTGATGTTGTATGAACCAGAGGCTGATGAGGCCCACCCACATTTTACCCAGCACAATCTCTTGAGGCCTATTCTAGGAGACAGATCAAGTCCGTGGAACTGGATCTGAGTCTCTTTTTTTTTT
>NW_022196904.1:110704941-110708145 GCF_008632895.1 Mastomys coucha
TTTTTTCTTAAGTACAGAGAAGGCCTAGGAAATGTGACATATCTGGTCTTAACTAAATATTTCAGTCTCATATAACCTTAAACTCAGGAAAAAACAGGGGAGCTGGAGAATTGACTCAAAGGTTAAGAGCACTTGTTGCTCTTGCAGAGAGAGGACCAGATTCAATTCCCAGCCCCAACAGGGTGTCCCACAATCACCTGCAACTCCAGTTCCTGGAGGATCTTCTTATCTCAGTGGGCACCAGGCACATACATGAAGCACTAACATATGTGTAGGCCGAGCACTCATAGACATAATAAATAAATAAATAAATAAATAAATAACAAATTTAGAAAATGGAGCCACTTAAACCAAAAGAGCATGTCAAATTAATGACATAGTCCTGAAAACTATAAAGAACAGGGTGATGTTTATTCGGCTAAATAGATAAATTTTGTCTCCAAGAGAGGAGATCCCTTGTTCTTCCTATGTAGTGAATGTTGACAGGGAGAGAAAAATGTGGTAAGCCACGATCTAGTGAAGACAGAATCTCAAAGGGCTCTGCAGGAGACAGAACCTCCCCACCAGATGAGTATAAGTCTAGACAAACCACACGGAGGAGATACCAAGAAAAAGGGAGAGCCCCTGGCAAAACCAGACATCTGCTCAAGTCTGGAGCCCACCTGGGGAGGGCACTGACTTGGGGTAACAGGTTTTCAACTTCTTTCTATGGGCTTAGGCCTCAATTCTCTCATGGGGGCTTTAACACAAAGGACCAGTAGACCAGGTGAAGGGGCTCTGCCATGCCTTTGCTTTCTTCAGGAAGACTTAAGAGGCTAAAACATGTTGTGGAGACACTAAACATTCAAATATTTGAAGATAATCCTCCAAATACAGTGGAGACAACGTGGACCTTAAATGTTTATGCAAATATTAGATCTATATATTATACATGAACATTTATACTCATGATACTGTGCTGTGGTTAAGCTAAAGGAAAAATTTTACCACTCCAAATTAGAGGGGGAGCCAAGTGCTATTTTGGATGACCGGGCATGTGGTCTACCCCAACCCAGCCATGATGCTGTGCTTTGGAATGGAAAAATACCTGCTCCATGGTACTCACTGGGAGTGGTGGCTGGCTGGAGTATTTACCAGATGAGGAATCTCTGCTCAGAGATGATATTCTCAGTTCACCTCAGGCATTTCTACTCTCAGATGAGAAGTTTAAAATTGTAAACTAGACTTAAAATACTTCGGAAAATGCCGAGCTCTATTGCCCCCAAGTGGTCATAAATGATATGACAGCCCCACTAGAGAGTTCTGCTGACAAGACAGGCAAAAAACAAAAACAAAAACACCTCAGAACTCAGAACAAGTCAGCACTGGGGTGCTGGAGAGATGGGTTCGGTGGTTAAGAGCACTGGCTACTCTTTTAGAGGGCCTCAGTCCAATTCCCACATTGTGGAGCACAGTCATCATTAACTCCAGTTCCAGGGGATCAAAGAGTTACTTCTAGCCTCCCCCAGACCCTACGCACCAGCACACAAGTGGTGTACTTACATACATGCAAGCAAAACATTCATGCACATAAAAAAATAATAAGCCAGGTATTGTGTTTACGGGGTGAGAGAATGCTAAGGAAAGAATATTTTTATGTTACAGCTTTCTCTTACAATGAAAGAAAAACAATGAGAATCTGCTGGAAATGGGGCAGAATGTGAACTCTTTCAAGCCCAGGACAAATAGTCTCTTATCTCTCATTTAATCGCCAACTGGGAATGCTGAACAAGTATGGATGTGATCTTTTTACACAGTAATTGGATGGGGAGTTGGCCAAACTGCATGGTAGTATCCTGGAACTGGATGTTTTACCTGAAACATTGCAATTTTAAAGCATTTTGTTAGAGAAACCTCTGCAGTACAAATACTAGTCAACATATAAAAAACTGGGTTGGCAAGGGGGAGAAAAGAGAAATATGACTTGAAGAAGGCATCATGTAATAAATTTATTATTTTTTGTTACATTTTCCAGTTTTCTCTTAATTCCAACTGTATACTATACAACCAACTGCTGTCTCAGAAATAAAATGTTTTCAACATAAAAATATAAATTCTGCTTCTTAAAAGTGCGTACACCTCGAATAATAAAATATACAAATAAATAACAGAAGGCAGTGACACACCTCATGCACTTGGCCTAACATAATTTAAAATGTAGGATACACTTTTCTTCCAGCCTGCAGGAAGGATACTCTGCCGTCCTTTTATTGTAAAATTAAACTTATACAGAGCTCAGTAATGGTGGCTCGTGAATGACACCAAAGCATTTTGTGTACAGTGACATGACATGCAGCTTTTAAGACAACTGGAGAAATACACACAGGTGGAAAAATACAAGAGAATCAAAACAAAAACCCAAAACAAAACAAAAACAAAACAGCACATTTTGGTAATGGGGCCTGAACTCAATTTTAACCAGTGGTGAGAGGCACAGTTGGTGAGCAGACCTACACAACATGAATGCCTACAGGAAAATCCAACAGAACCGCAAGCGCAGAAACACAGTCCCCAAGTCTGGAATAGCACCTAGCAAAGTTCACGCTGCAGAGTTCATAGCAGCAGAGAGCTTGACTCTGGGAGGCTGTGCCAAAGCTGTCCCAGCTCTGATGTTTTCCTGATAGCCTTAAAATATGGACCATGTCAGATAGACTTTTTGTAGGCAGCCTGATGCTCAATGGGATGAGGACATACAGCACAGTGGATTATTTGAAGATGGTATAGCGCGCCTGGCTCACCACAGATTAAAACCAAATTTCATGGGCCTCTACATGTAGGTAACATATACTACCACATTTCTGGTGAAGTATTACATGATTTTTTTTTTAATTACATTAAAAAAACATCAACAAGGGCTCCAAAATAATTTGAATAAAATGTTTCACATTTGTTTCAAACTAAAAAGGATTCCAGGAACTACATTCCAAGTAGGAAAGACCTAGAGGGGAATGAACCTGAGCAGGAGCCCAGTGCTGCCTGTGGTTTCCAAGGGTGCTGTCAGAAGCGGGGCAGGGTTTGCAAGGCTAGGCAGGAAACTTTCTACTGTCTTCTACATTTTTTAACCTGGACATTTTTTCCCTCTCCTGCATGGGTCGGTGTCAGCCCCACAGTAGAATCTGGAGAGAGGCTCTGGGAATTAATCCAGACCCTTCAGGGCACTCTGCC